>NW_024581020.1:31499-34058 GCF_017639235.1 Corvus kubaryi
GTCACCAGTCCCCTGGCCGGCAGTGTCACCAGTCCCCTGGCTGGCAGAGTCACTGGTCCAGTCCTGCTTCCTGCAGCATCACCAACCCCACCTGCACCATCACCTGTCCCACAACTGCACCATCCCCAGTCCTCCTTCCTCGTGGGGGAAAACCATCCAGGGAGAACCCATCCCCATCCCACTGGAGCACCGGTGCCGTGCTAAAACCCAGGTGAGCCTGGCTTAAAGCCCAGGGCGGGAGGGAAGTGCTGCAGGAGGACCCAGGCGTGCAGCACCTGTCCCCGGCAGTGCCACAGCTCCGTCCCCGCGGCCCCGGGAGGAGCAGGAACCCCGCTGCGGTGCCGGTGCCGGGGCTGTCCCACCCCAAACCCCATCCCGAGCTGTCCCCCGAGCAGAAGGGCGGCTGGGTGTCACCTCTAGGGTGGGGGTCCCGCGGCCCCTCCCGCGCTCACCTCCAGCTCCGCGATGATCCGGTCCTCGTCATCGTCGTCCTTGATGGCAGAGGCGATGATGGGCGGGGTGGACGCCGGCCTGACCACCTCGGACACCGTCCGCCTCAGCTTCACCTGCGGCTTCTGCGTCTCCAGCTCCTCCGACTCCGCCTTCTGCGGGGGACAGCGGGGCCGTGAGGGCTGGGGGGGCACCGGGGGGCACCGGGAGGTACCGAGGGGCCACTGACCACCCCAGCCCAGCGGCCACCCCGCCGTCCCCACCTTCATAAAGCCGGGCTCCTTCTTGCTGGTGACAATGACCTCACCGCTGCGGGTCGTGGTCAGCCCGTGGGACGAGGGGAAGCTCCGGCGGGGCGGGGGAGGCGGCGGCGACTTCGAGGGTTTCTCGGTGCGGTACCGCGGCACCGTCAGCTCGTCTGGGCACAAACGGAGCTGTGAGGGCACCGCGCCGGTCCCTGCTCCTCTCATCCAACACCCCAGGGATGACCAGCCCGGGGACAGCACCCCGCACCCCCCAGCCCCTCCTCCAGAGGCGACCCCCACCCTCCGCACCCCGTACCTGAGCCCCGGCGGCCGTTGGGGTCCCCTTTGCCCCCCGATTTGGGGGTGTGCTGTGGCTTGGAGGGTTTGTGCTCGGGTGTGGAGGCAGCGCTGCCGCTGCCCGGGGCTTGTTTGTGCTTGGCGGCGAATTCCAGGTCGGGGATGGCCTTCATGAGCTCGGCCTGGGTCTCCTCCAGGAGCCGGTTGATGTCCTTGGCACTGTACTGGGTGAGCGCCGCCCGCTTCTCCTCCCAGTCCCGCTCGGCCGCCTGCAGACACAGAGCCCGCTCCAGCCCCGTTCCTGGCGGGCAGGACGTGACCCACAACCCTGTGACACCCCCCAAACCCACTGCGAGGAGCTGGGTGGGCGCCAGTTTTGCCCCCACCCCCAAATTTCACCCTCCCCCCCCCCCCCCCCACGCTGCACCACCCAGAACTCTCCACCCCACCGAGGAGGAGGAGCGGGATGGACGCTGCTCCCGTTCCCATTTTCACCTGGGACACACGGACAGACCCTCCAGAGAAGCCCCCCAAGGCTGAGCACCCCCCGTGCCGGGCTCTCACCTCCACGGACACAGCCTTGTCCGCGCTCTTCTTGCTGGGGGTCTCGGGCCCCGTCTGCGTCTTGGCGGGCACCATCTCCGGGGCTCGGTTGGGGTTATTGCTCTTGCCGGGGTGGCTCTGGGGCTGGGGGGGGCTGTGCCCGAAGCTGGGCACGCCCAGGGGCTCAGGGGTGGCCGTCAGGTGGTGCAGGCTCACGGGGGGGCTGGTGGGCATCTCCAGCTCCAGCCCTTTGCTGAAATCCGTCTCCGGGGCCACTTTCTTGGGCGACTGGCTCAGGCTGCTGGGCGAGCTCCACACGCCCTCGTCCACTTGCCTGGGACAGAGCGGAGGCACTGAGGGGCCGCGGGGCATCCGTGAAGGGGGATGGGGAGGTTACAAAATCCTGGTTTCCTGAGGGTTGAGGCGCTCTGAGGTCTGGGAAAGGGGTTGGGCTTGGTGCTGTTCTGGGGACGAGCTCCTCTACCCCATCCACCCTCATGAACCTGGCGGGAAATCGGATCCCTGCGAACACTTCCCCTCCATCAGATCGGGCTGGAACAGCCTTTGGGATTGAGGGCAGGCACTCAGGCCCAATTTGGGATTTCGGGATGACGGTGACAGGCATTGCATGATCCTACAAGCTCATTTCCCTGGAAAACCAGGCTAGCACGGAACCCCCCAGGCGATCCCGTTCCGCCGAGCCGGGAGCCATCCCGAGATCCTGATGGGATTGGGCAGGTGGGCTCCACCCGGGATCGGCTCTGGGAGAGGATTTTTCCCTGGCAGAACAATTCCCTGCTCCTCAGGGATGAGGTTTCTGCTCACGCCGAGTGCTGTGTCTCCATCCTGATGGACAATCCTGAGTTTTTGCCGAAGGGATAAGGAAAAGAGGGGATCCCACCCACACCTGGAGAGGACCACGAGGGTGTTTTTGGGGTCCTTTAGCGGAAAAATGAGGCTTTTATCAAAAGACGGGATCCCACCCACACCTGGAGAGGACTGAGGGTGTTTTTGGGGTCCTTTA
>NW_024581020.1:34068-35014 GCF_017639235.1 Corvus kubaryi
GTTTTTGGGGTCCTTTAGAGGAAAAATGAGGCTTTTATAGAAAAAGATGGTTCCACCCACACCTGGAGAGGACCACGAGGGTGTTTTTGGGGTCCTTTAGCAGAAAAAACGAAGCTTTTATCACCACCCCTCCGGTGCCCTCCTGCCCTGAGAGTTTGGGGCGTGCAGAGAGGAGGTGGCACCGAGCTGTGGGGACAAAGGAGGTCCTGAGGGGGGCTGGCCGTGCCCTCGGGGGGCTCGGGGCTCACCTGCGGATCTGGGCCAGGGTGTCGGTGACGGTCTTGCAGCGCTTGAGGAGCCCATCGAGGCGGTTGGGCTCCTCCTTGAGGAACTTGACGGCCTCCACCTCCACCCGCAGCACCACGCGCATCTTGCTCTGCAGGCTGGGGAACTGGGCTGCGAGGGGACACCAGCGTCACCAGGGTCACCGCTGGGTGCCTGCCGGTGCCCGGCTGGCACTGCCAGGGCAGCCACGCCTGCCAGCGCCCCGTGTCCGTCACAGCCGTGGTGGAACGCCGTGGGGTGGATCCAGGGCTTCCCTGGATTCCCGTGCCCGTCATCCACTCGATTTTACCCCGATTTTGTCCCCTGGAGGTGCCACCTCAGCACCTGTGGGCACCAGGACACACCTGGCACCGATGGGTACTTGGGAGTGCAGGGGAAAACCCCGGCTGGGGCAAACCCACAAATCCAGGGGCAAGGGACGACCTGGAAAATTCCGGGTGCACAAACTCAAAAATCCAGGAAATCCTGGAGAATCCCTGGTGCAAACACCCAAATCCAGGGGCAGTGGGAAACCTGGAATTCGGAACAACCTGGAATATCCCAGGTGCAAACACCCAAATTCAGAACAACCTGGAGCATCGCAGGTGCAAACACAAATCCAGAGGGAATGGAACAACCTGGAATATCCCAGGTGCAAACACCCAAATCCAGGGGCAGTGGG
>NW_024581020.1:35024-36022 GCF_017639235.1 Corvus kubaryi
TGCAAACACCCAAATCCAGGGGCAGTGGGAAACCTGGAATATCCCAGCTGCAAACACCCAAATTCAGAACAACCTGGAGCATCGCAGGTGCAAACACAAATCCAGAGGGAATGGAAAACCTGGAGCATCGCAGGTGCAAACACAAACCCAGGACATCCTGGAGCATTCCCGAGGTGGGGATGGAGCAGGGAAAGGCCAGATGGCTCCGTTTGCCCTCCCCCCAGCCCCCTCCTCACCCTTCAGGTCCGTCAGGGTCTCCCCCAGCTGCTTGAGCACCACGGCCTTTTCCTCCAGCTCCTGCACCGGGATCAGCCGGTGGTTGTGGGCCAGATCCTTCTGGATCTTCTCCACGGACTTCTCCAGGTCGCTGTGGGCACAGGGGGAGGGCAGAAGGGTCACTGGGGGGGGGGTCACTGCTGTGCCAGGAGGGTGAGAACCCCGAGGGTGGCAGGTGCCCATGTGGGAGAGGGCAACACTGGGCTGGGGACCCCTCCTCACTCTGGCAGGTGGTCACTATTTTTGGGGACCCCTCCTCGTTCACTGATTTGGGGACCCCTCCTCATCCAGGGACGTGGTCACTGATTTGGGGACCCCTCCTCATCCAGGGACGTGGTCACTGATTTGGGGACCCCTCCTCATTCAGGGATGTGGTCACTATTTTTGGGGACCCCTCCTTGTTCAGGGGCGTGGTCACTATTTTGGGGACCCCTCCTCATTCATGGATGTGGTCACTATTTTTGGGGACCCCTCCTCATCCAGTGATGGGGTCACTGATTTGGGGACCCCTCATCATTCAGGGATGTGGTCACTATTTTGGGGACCCCTCCTCATTCAGGGACGTGGTCACTGCATGGGAACCCCTCCTCATTCAGGGATGTGGTCACTGATTTGGGGACCCCTCCTCCTTCAGGGATGTGGTCACTGTGTGGGGACCCCTCCTCATTCAGGGGCGTGGTCACTGATTTGGGGACCCCTCCTCACTCTGGGATGTGGTCACT
>NW_024581020.1:36032-36574 GCF_017639235.1 Corvus kubaryi
CATTCAGGGATGTGGTCACTGTGTGGGGACCCATCCTCATTCAGGGATGTGGTCACTGATTTGGGGACCCCTCCTCATCCAGGGATGTGGTCACTGCATGGGGACCCCTCCTCCTTCAGGGGCGTGGTCACTGATTTGGGGACCCCTCCTCCTTCAGGGACGTGGTCACTATTTTGGGGACCCCTCCTCATTCAGGGATGTGGTCACTGATTTGGGGACCCCTCCTCATTCAGGGATGTGGTCACTGGGCTGGGCCCCCTCCCCACTTTGGGACATGCCCTGGGCAGTGCAGAGCTGCTGCTGTGCCCCTGGGGAGGGTCTGTGCCCCGCAGGGACGTGCGGGGCCCCCTGCCCTGGCTCACTTGAGCTGCTGCGTGATCAGCTCCTCCTCGTTGAGGTAGCGGAGCCGCTCCTCCTCCACCAAGCTGCGCTGGCGCTGCAGAGGGTCCTCGTGCTTGCGCATCGTGTCCGTCACCCGCACGCTGATCTCCGTCTCCGTCCGCCGCAGCAGCGTCTTCACCGTCTCCTGGTTCTGCAGCTGT
>NW_024581020.1:36674-40410 GCF_017639235.1 Corvus kubaryi
GGAGGAGGAGGAGGAGGAGGAGGAGGAGGAGGAGGAGGAGGAGGAGGAGGAGGAGGAGGAGGAGGAGGAGGAGGAGGAGATGTCAGGCTGGGAGAGACCCCCCGGGATAGGAAAAGGGGCCCCACAAGGGACCAGTCCTGAGCTGGGCATGGGGAGGGATCCCTGGGCATGGGGAGGGATCTCCAAGCTCGGAGTGGGGAAGGATCCCTGAGCTCGGATTCAGGAAGGATCCCTGAGCTTGGATTCAGGAAGGATCTCTGAGCTCAGGGTGGGGAAGGATCCCTGAGCTGGACATGGGCAAGCATCCCTGAGCTTGGATTTGGGAAGGATCCCTGAGCTCGGATTTGGGAAGGATCTCTGAGCCCAGATTCAGGGAAGATCCCTGAGCTCAGACTGGCGAGGGATTCCTGAGCTTGGATTTGGGAAGGATCCCTGAGCTTGGATTTGGGAAGGATCCCTGAGCTCGGATTCAGGAAGGATCCCTGAGCCTAGATTCAGGGAAGATCCCTGAGCTCAGACTGGCGAGGGATCCCTGAGCTTGGATTTGGGAAGGATCCCCGAGCTCAGAATGGGGAAGGATCCCTGAGCTCAGCACAGGGAGGCATCCCTGAGTTCAGAGTGAGGAAGGATCCCTGAGCTCAGAATGGGGAAGGATCCCTGAGCTTGGATTCAGGAAAGATCCCTGAGCTCTCCCACACCAACCCCACTGAGAAAAGGGCATTTTCCCATCCCACCCCAGTACGAGCTGGGTCAGATTTGGGGTCCCCCCACCCCAGGCGCCCACCTGCAGCTTCTTGAGCTGCTGCAGCTGGTTGCGGAGGTCGCTGGCGTTCTGCTGCAGGTCGTGCAGGTGCAGCTGCATGTGCAGGCGGGTGATGGCCGTGGGCTGCCCCGCGGGGGTGCTGGTGGCCGAGGGCGGCGGCGGCGCGGGCACCGGGGTCCCCATGCCACTGCGGCTGGTGGCTGCAGGGGCACAAGCAGAGGCTGCTGAGGGGTGACACCCACCCCAGGAGAGGTTTCAGCACCCATTTCTTTTCTTTCCCCAATCAACCCTTCAGCTCTGGTGGTCTCCAAAACTCCCCCATCCACGCTACCCCTCCCTGCTTGCTCTGAGGCCACCCCAGAGCAGGATGGGGGGGGGGTCCCGCTGGGCGCCAGCACCTGGGGGGGCTGCACAGCCCACCCTGGATCACCCATGGGGTGGGGGGCGGGGGTCCTGCAGGGCCAGGGGTCACTCACACGCTGACGGGGGGGTCCCGCCGTTGGTGGCTTCTGTCTTCTCACTGCAAGGAGAGGAGGGGAGTGAGCGTGGGCCGGGCACGGCGGGGCTTGGTGTCCCCTGCGAGGGGCACGGGACCCTCAGGAGGGACATCCCAGCCCCCGGGGGTCCCACACCCGCCCTCACCTGGGGGTCTCGGCCTCGGAGCCGCGGAGCAGCGCGCTCTGCACCAGCCCCGTCAGGCTGGCGATCTGCTTCTCCATGGCCTCCATCCGCTCCCTGTGCCGGGAAAGGGACGGGGACGGCTCAGGAGCCAGATTTGCCATCACCCTGGCCAGCCCCCGTCTGCTCCTGGCCCCGCTCACAGCCCGTCCCTGCCGCGCCGGGAGCTGGGGACACGGCAGCGCTGCTGTCACCAGCTGCATCCACGCCCCTCAGTCGCTCTCCGTGCCCAAATCCAGCACCCCCAGCCCTCACCCGGTGCTTCCTTCCCCATCCCGGCACCTCCACCGCCGTGGGGCCGGGGCAGCGCCTTCCTCTGCTCCTCCTCCTCCCCCTCCAAAAATAACCCGCCAGGGGCTTCCCCCGCGCCTCCTCTCACCTCGTCTCCGTGTCCTTGGCCGGCCCGGGCGAGCTAAATCCCGAGAGCGGCCGCTCGCCGGGGCCGGGGAACAGCTCGGGGGGCCCGGATGAGCTGGGGTTGCGCGTTTTGCCCACGGGGCTGTCCATGAAGACGGAGGAGCAGGAATCCTTGCGGAACGACTGGCGGACGGGCGACGAGCGGCTCGGCGGGCCCGAGTAGGGGCTGTGCGGGCTCTGCCCGGGCTCCACCATCTTCTGCGGGGACGACGGCGGCATGCGGAATCCCAGCCCGGGCCCGTACGTGTCGCTGTAGATGGGCGCGTTGGGCTTGTACAAACTGTCCTCCAGCTCCGTCTGCAGCGCGGCCGCCGAGTAGGTGCTGAGTGACCGCACTGAGCCCCGCTTGTAGAGCCCCCCCGAGTAGCCAAAAGGGTCCCCCATGCCCGCCAGCGACTGCGTGGAGGTGATGCTGAGCCGCCCCTCGTGCACCATCCCGTAGGGATCGGCGTAGAGCCCCTCGTTCTTCACCAGCACCACGTTCTTGCCCGCCAGGTCCTCGTCCGGCTTCACGTCGCGGCGCTCCAGGATGGCGCTGGGGCTGGGGGACACGCCCTGGGCCGGGGGCAGGCTGGACAGGCGCTCGCCGTGGTGGACGGGGCTGCCGGCGTAGGAGGGCGGGCGGCCGCCGCTGTAGGACATGCGGGAGCGGGATGGCGACGAGGACTGGAGCACGGGCGGAGGGGAGCCGGAGGCCAGGTGGGAAGCCGGGGACATGTTGTTGAGGCGGCGGGTGGGAGAGGATTCCCGGGAAGTGTAGACCATCTCCCGCTGCGGGAATGGGGTGGGGTGGTCAGCACGGAGTAACCCCTGCCCTGCTCTGCCCTCCGCCCCTCCAAGGACCAGCGGTTCCGGCGCCTTGGCAAAAACCCTTCCCTTATTTCCCAGCCAGCAGGGGGGTGATTTATCCCGATGGTTTATCCTGATGATTTATCCCGATGATTTCATTATCCTGATGATTTACTTCCCTAAAAACCGTGCTTATGACCCCGCTGTCAGCCCCCAACCCTCGCTGGAAGCAGGCAGGATGAATCCCAGCCACACACAATTCCCATCTCTGCCGCTTTCTCTCTTTACCGATCCCACCCCACCAGGTCCAGCCGCCCTCCCCGGGCTGTCCCCGTGTCCCCTCTCACCCTGAGGTCGCCGTTGGTGATGTGAGAGGCTGGGAACGAGGCGTAGAGCGGCTCTTTCCGGTAGATTTTAATGATGCTTCTGTCCTGGATGTCTCTGGAAGGAGAGGCAGAGCCTGAGCACCGGGGCCAGGCACCCCAAATCCCAGCGCTGCACCCACCAACCCCGTTTCTCCTTGATCCCACAGATTTCCTGCCTCGTGTTGGATTTAAAGGAATAAAAACCAGCCCGGGGTGGGATTCTGAGCCCTCTGCTCTCACCGGACGTCCTCCAGCTCGTAGAAGACGTTGCGGGACTCGTCCTTGATGAGGATGGCGGTGTTGGGGGACTTGAGCATGCCCATGGTGAGCTTCTGCGGGAACATGTGGACGATGAGGGCGTGCAGGGTGTCCATGCTGCTGATCTCGTGCGTGATGTGCACCCTCCTCGTCTCATCCCCAAACTGCAGGAACAGCACCCCTGGGAGCACAGGGAGCACAGACGGGTCAGCTGTGCCCGTGTCCCTTCTCCACAGAGGTGCTGGGGGCTTTTGGAGGGCTCTGGGACACCCAAAAAAAGGGGGTTGGGGGAGCTCTGGCCGCCCAGCCTCGCCCTGCTGAACGTGGGAGGTTTTGGGGCACCTAAAAAAAAGGGGGTGGGGGGGGGGTGCTTGGGCAGCCAAAAAATAGGGATTGGGGATCTCTGGTCACCCAGCCTTGCCCTGGTGAGGGGAGATCTTCCTAGAGGGCTCTGGGGCACCCAAAA
>NW_024581020.1:40420-41140 GCF_017639235.1 Corvus kubaryi
GATGTCTGGCCACCCAACCTTGCCCTGCTGAAGGCAGCTCATCCTCCCGGGCCACCCAAAAAAAAGGGGTTGGGGATGTTTGGCCACCCCACCTCGCCCTGCTGAAGGCAGCTCATCCTCCTGGGCCACCCTGAGGTTCCTCCCGCTCATCCTGGGTTTTTTTGGGGCGGATGGAAGCCAATCCCTCGCTCCACCCCCAGAGGGTTCGGTGCCAGGGGGTACCTGGGGAGCGCAGCTTGGTCTGGCTGGCGGAGCGGGACAGGGGCAGGCTCTGCCGGAACCGGTTCATCCTGTTGAATCCCAGCGGCAGCTCCGCTTCCGACATTGTCTCCAGGGATTCGGCCGAGGCGAAGGAGAGCTTGGCTTGGTCGGCCAGGCCAGGCTGGGAGCCCTGGGAGTGCCGGGAGCTCCTGGTCTGCAGCGGGAGAGGGGAGCGGTCAGGGGGGGGTGGGGATGGGTGTCCCAGCACCCCCTGGATGTGGCTGGTCCCACGTTTCTTCTGGAGCAGGGAGCCAGGATGGAGAGGCTCATGCGGGTCATGGGATCATGGAAAAGGGGTTGGGAAGGACCCCCAAAGGTCATCGAGTCCAATCCCTGGCCTGTCATGGGACACCCTCAAAAATCCCTCGCTGTGCCTGAGGATGGGGCTGAGCTGCATCCAGGGATGCTCCATCCTCATCCAGGGATGCTCCATCCACATCCAGGGATGCTCCACCCTCA
>NW_024581020.1:41150-42663 GCF_017639235.1 Corvus kubaryi
ATCCAGGGATGCTCCATCCACATCCAGGGATGCTCCACCCTCATCCAGGGATGCTCCATCCACATCCAGGGATGCTCCACCCTCATCCAAGGATGCTCCATCCCCATCCAGGGATGCTCCATCTCACATCCAAGGATGCTCCATCCACATCCAGGGATGCTCCATCCCACATCCAGGGATGCTCTAACCTCATCCAAGGATGCTCCATTCCACATTCCCAGGCTGAGCTCAGGATCTGATGTGTTTCACCCCCACTGCCAGCTCCAAGCCTCCTCCCCCTCCTGCTCCCAGCGCTGACCCCCATTCCCATTCCCAATCCCAATCCCAATCCCACCCCTCTCTCCCCCTTCCCGCTGCAGGATAAACCTTCCCAGTGCCATTCCGGTGCCTTGGAGCTCCCACACCGGCAAATCCCTGGAAATGAACCCGGCAGGAGCCGCCGGAGCCGGGCTCACGTTCCGAGCGCCGGAATAACCTTGGCAATTCCCGGAGGTTACACATCCATTACTCCGCTCCCGGGAATCATAAACGCCCGGCTCGTTCTGGAAGCAGAGCAGCGGGAAGTTTTATGGCTCTGGGAGCCGGGAGAGAGTGATGGCTTCGGGTTTGGAGCAGGGAGAATTAAATTTTCCGGGAGCCCAATTCCGCAGGAGCGCACGCTCGCCGCCGGAAAGTTCACGCCGCGGACATGGAAAATGTGGATTTTCGGCACAAATATCCCCAAATCCGTGGCCATCCCCAGCACTTCTGCCTGTCAATAACCCCAAAAATCCAAGCCTGGATTTTCCAGACACTTGTTGAAGGTTGGCAAATCCAACAGAGAGGGAACAAACAGCTCCCAGACTGTGGAAAAGGCGGCGCTGGAAAGGAACAACAGCTCTATTTAAAGATGGGGGGAAAAGGGAAAAAAAAGAAAGAAATCAATATGAAATGATAACAGCCATCATCGCCATTTAAACGAGACATTAATTGGAAGATTTAATTAATCCTGTGAGGCGGGGTTTGGGAGGACTTGAAATGTTCTCGCCGTAGTTAATTGCTGGAAAATTGACTGCTGGGCTCGGTTGTTGTCGTTGGAGGACAAAGAGCCCTGGCAGCGCCTCACACCCAGGAAGGGATGCAGGGGTGGACTGAAACATTCCTTGTTCCCATCCCTGGGGCCGTGGGACGCAGCTCTGATCCCTCATGGGGGTGGTTTTGGGGTGTAGCAGGTGGATTTTGGGGCTCCGTGAATTTTGGGGCTCCCCACCCTCAAGGCTGTGGTTTCCGGGTACCTTGCTCTGGGTTTGGGGTGATGCTGACCCGGATCCCGGCCTGGGATGGCTCCTTAGGGAAGCAGTGGGATGGGGCTGGCAGCTCCTGGTCGAGATAAGACCCAGGGCTGCACCTCAGCCTGGCTCTGCCTTCCTGGATCCTTCCCCTGTTCCCGTTCTCTGGGATCTCACCCTGCCCTAAATCCATCCCTGCATCCATCCCTGCATCCATCCCTGCCACTTCCCATCCCCAAATCCCC
>NW_024581020.1:42673-61327 GCF_017639235.1 Corvus kubaryi
ATCCATCCCTGCATCCATCCCTGCCACTTCCCATCCCCAAATCCCCCCCAGCCCCGACTCCCCGGTGTCCGCACACCCCAGAGGTGACAGGGACACCGTCACTGTCCCAGGTGAACCCAGCACCCCTCATCCTGCAGCTGCCCCCGGGTCCCGGAGCTCACCCACTGTGGATAATTTATGGAATCAGTCAAACCACAAAAAAAAAAAAAAACAAGGAAAAAAAAAAAAACAACAACCCAGGCACGATGGGAGTTAATGGATTTTTAGCCCGGAAGGGACCATTCTGCCCTGATGCTCTGCACAATGTGCTGTCCAACAACCCCCAAAAGTGTCACTGGCACCGGGACAGAGCCACCCCACCCCCACCTTCCCTAAACTCAGGGCACCCCTGTGGGCACGGGATTGTCCCCACATGGGCACGGGACCCCCTCAGATGGGCACGGGACCCCCAAAGATGGGCACAGAACCCTCCGAGTGGGCACAGGACCCCCTCAAGTGGGCACAGGACCCCCCCAAATGGGCAAAGGATCCCCACATATCCCGGGGTGCTGGAAAGGACAGACCCTGCAGCGGAGGGGACACAATTCCAAGAGTTATGGGAGGCTCTCTGCCAGTCCCATGGGCATTCCTGGGATGCACCCGGAATGGGAGTTGAGATGCCTGGAAGGGGACAACGACTCCTCGGAGAGGGGACAATGACTGCTCCCACCTTGGCCTCCAGCAGCCCATTAATTCCAGGGAAAATTGGGTTTTATGGCTCTGCCTGGCTGATGATTTCTCCTGCTCTGGGATGATGCATTAAAGGACACCTCAGCCCTCTCACATCCTGTCCCTGCCACCCCCGGGGTGTCCCTGCTGTCCCCCAGCCCCTCTGACAGCACCCACAGCCTGCCCCGAGCAGGGGGGACCTGGCCATGGTCACCCCAAGGGTTGCACCTTGGTGGAGCCTCACCCATCCCTGTGGAATTCCAGATTCCTGCTGTGCTGGGGGTGCTTTTGGGAGGTCCTGATCCTGCCTTGAGGGTGCCAGGCAGTGCCAGGCAGTGCCAGGGTGGATGTCCCCTGTCACCAGAGGAGAGGAAGGTCACCCACGCCCCCACCCAGGGCATGCAGGGGACATCTCCCAGCTGGGAAAGGCTCTGTGGATTCAGGATAAATCCCAAACCTCACCCCGAACCCCCAACCTGGCCACAAAGACCTCGTTCCCCCCCCCAATTCCTCACTTCTGTCCCACAAGCAACCCTTCTATCCATGCCCAGACCCTTCCCCGGGGGCTTCTGCAGCCCCAAATTCCCCACGGACACCAAGATCATTCCCTGTGGGATCTGAATCCCACTCTGGTGGCAGGGAAGGGGTGGAGGGAGGGGATATCGCCTCCCCGCTCTCTGTCCCCCCCGCTGCCGCCACTCCAGCTGCGAAATGACCCATTTCCTGCCAAGCCAGCCCCAAAGCGGGAATCCTGGAGCTGGATCCTGGAATTCCCGGCTGGAATTCCAGTAGGGAGTGCTTGGAAAGGAGAGTGAGGGATTGCAGCCGCCCAGAGCACAATAAAAGACACCCAAAGCCACGGGGAAGCTGCGCCAGGAAAAATGTGGAAATTTGGGGCTGAGGGGGTGGGAGGGAGGGGGTGGGCGAGCGGCTCCAAGCTCGGGGTGCCCAAAGCTCCCCCCGGGACTAAACCTGCTTGGATTAAAGCCCTCCGGAGCTTCCCGAGAGGAGGGAATCCCGCTGGAGCAAAGCTTGGATCCCCGGGAGTGCCCTCGTGGTGATGGTCGAAGGAAAAACCCAATCCCAAAGTATCCATGTCCCATCCAGCCCCTCTGGAGAAGGCAGCGGGAAGGATCCCCCATTCCAACAGGGACAGGAGCATTTCCAGCGTCTCTGGAGGAGGCAACAAAGCCAGGAATGGGAAGAATCCCCCATTCCAACAGGGACAGGAGCATCCCTGGACGCTCTGGAGGAGGCAACAAAGCCAGGAATGGGAAGAATCCCCCATTCCAACAGGGACAGGAGCATCCCCATTCCCTCCCCGCCCCCCGGGGGAGTTTTACGTAAAAGCGGTGGGAAGGGGAATGGAGGGAGACTCGCGGTTTGGTTTTTTTTCTTTTTTTGGTCGGTGGTTTTTTTTTGTCTTTTGTCTCCCCAGAGCTAAAAAAAGCCACAATTAAGGGATTCTTTCAGCTCCTAAAAAGCCCCGACGATCCCTCCGCTGCCAGCGCAGGAGCGGCTCCATTATCTCTGCCTGGAGAGATAAGGATGCTCCTCATTCCTGCCTCTCCTCGTCCTCATCCTCCACATCCCTCTCCCAAATTCCCGTCCCCAGCTGGGAGGGCGGAATTCTCGGGGCTGGGAGGGCAGCGGGGAAGGATCCAAAGTCCCGGCGGATTTTTGGGAAGCCGGGAAAGGAATGGGGTCATTCCTTTGGACCGGGAAAAGCGGCGGAGATGCTTGGATGGAGAGGGGGAGAGGGGTCAGGAGAGGAACAGAGGAGGTGACAGGAGGGTGGTGGAGGGGACAGGACCTCCCCCAGGTCGCTTCAAAGCAGATAAGAGGGGAAAAAAACATGGGAAAAATGCGTGGGGAAGGAATCCTGCCCGGGGATGGAGCAGCTGCTCCCCACAACACCCAGAGCAGCAGCGCAGCTCAAGATTTCCACCAGGGAACCCTCGGGGACGGGACTCGGGGTTTGTCCCAGCCCCACACGCTCCGAGGGCTGTGCCGGACCCATCCCAAGGGAAAAAGGGGTCCAGCCAGACCCCTCTGTCCATCCCACACCCGGGGGGCTTCCGGATTATTATTAAGAGCGGGAGGACAAGCGGCTCCTTCCCCTTCTGCCGACCCCTCGGGGACACCCGCAGGACACTCAGAGCTCCAATTCCCATCCCGTCCCGAGCTCCGCACCCTCTCGCACCCCAAAACCCTCCCAGCCAGCCCCGAGACAGACCTGGGATGGACAAACCCTCGCTGTCCCCGTGCCACCGGCACCGCCCGTCCCCGAGCTCAGCCTCCCCTCCCGTCACCAGGAGGAGCCTCCCGGGCTGGGCCGGGCAGCTCCGGGGGGGCCGCGCCCGCCAGGAGCCCCCAGACCCCCCAAAATCAGCCCCCATGGGCACCGGGAGTGCTCCGAAGAGGGGCCTGGCAGGTCCTGGCAGCTGCGTACAGCACCTTCCCTTCTCCTGCCCGTCTGCAGGGGTGGGGATAAAGGCGAGGGAGCCCTGAAATCCTTGGAAAACAGCTGGCACGGCGCTGGCACGGCCGGCCCCGGCACGGTTATTTACCGAGAGCACAAAGCCGCGCTCCGGCCCCTGGTTGGACACGGATCGGGATTAATCCCTCTCATCCCTTAATCCCGGCATCCCGCCGCGGATCCCATCTGGTGCCGAGCCCTCGGGATAGGATGGGACGGGCGCTGGAGCTGCTCCAGGAATGGGCTGGGAGCAGGGAAGGAGGTTTGGGAATCGTTGCTGGGTGGATCAGGGTGAGCGCTGCACCTCCCTGTGCCACCCCCTGGCACAGAATTCCTTGGAAGAGGCACGGGAAAAGGAAAATGGGATCCCTCATGTGGGGCCCTGCCTCTCCCCATCCCTCTTCTCCATCCCTGTCTCCCTATCTACCAAAAATATTAAAAAATAAAAATACGAATTAAAAAAAAAAGGGGAAAGGGAAAGGGAAAGGAGAAGGAGAAGGAGAAGGAGAAGGAGAAGGAGAAGGAGAAGGAAAAGGAGAAGGAGAAGGAGAAGGAAAAGGAGAAGGAGAAGGAGAAGGAGAAGGAGAAGGAAAAGGAGAAGGAAAAGGAAAAGGAAAAGGAAAAGGAGAAGGAAAAGCTTTAAAGACATTTAAAGACGGCAGCATCTCCCAGTCATTTCTCCACCTTCCTGACCTCTCACAACATCCCTGGGGACTTCAACCGGTCCAACCAGTTCCCACCAGTTCGTTTTGGGGGTCCCCCAGCCCAAGGCTCAGCCAGGTGATCCCTGCCCTTCCCTCCCTCCCTCCCAAATGTTGGGATGAGATCCCACCCCTCGGTCCCTGAAAGGCTGGGGGGGGGGGCTCCTGGGGAGGGGGTGCTGTGCCCAGGGCGGGGTGGGACGACGGAGCTTTGCAAACTGGATCCCAGTTTGACCAGTTTGACCTGCCCAGTCTGCCCAGTCGGGCTCTCTGCCGTCACAACGGTGGCAGCGCGGCTCCGTTCATTCATCCCTCCCTCCATTCATTCCCATCTCCTCCTGAATTATTGATGCCCCCGGGCGGTGACTCAGCGGGAGCCGGGGGCCGCTCGGGAACGGGAGCGCGACACGGGGAGCGGGGAACGGGAGCGGGACACGGGACACTTCCGCAGCCTCCGGACACCCCCGCGCTCCCGGCGGGATGCGGATTCCCCCCGGGAAAGGATCCCGGAGCGGAGCGCGGCGTCCTCAGCCAGAGAGCAGCATCCCTGAGCAGGAACCAGCATTCCCAGCTGGAATAGAGCATCCTCAACCAGAAACCAGCATTGCCAACTGGAATTCAGCATCCCTGACCCGAAACCAGCATTCCCAGCTGGAATAGAGCATCCCTGACCTGAAATCAGTATGTCCAACTGGAATACAGAGTCCCCGACCAGAAACCTGGATCTCTGAGCAGAAACCAGCATTCCCAACTGGGATAGAGAATCCCTGACCAGAACCCAGCATTCCCAGCTGGAATACAACATCCCTGAGCAAAACTCAGCATTCCCAACTGGAATACAACATCCCTGACCAGAACCCAGCATTCCTGACCCGAAACCAGCATTCCTGACCCGAAACTATCATTCCCAACTGGAATAAAGCATCCCTGACCAGAAACCAGCATTCCCAACTGGAATTCAGCATCCCTGACCAGAAACCAGCATTCCCAGTTGGGATGTAGCATCCCTGACCCGAAGCCAGCATTCCTGACCAGAAACCAGCATTCCCAACTGGAATAGAGCATCCTCAACCAGAAACCAGCATTGCCAACTGGAATTCAGCATTCCTGACCAGAAACCAGCATTCCCAGTTGGGATGTAGCATCCCTGACCTGAAGCCAGCATTCCTGAGAGGAAATTTGTATTCCCAGCTGGAATAGAATATCCCTGAGCAGAAACCAGCATTCCCAGCTGGGATACAACATCCCGGACCAGAAACCAGCATTCCCAACTGGAATAGAGCATCCCTGAGCAGAAACCAGCATTCCCAACTGGGACACACCATCCCTGACCAGAACCCAGCATTCCCAACTGGAATACAGCATCCCTGACCAGAAACCAGTATGTCCAACTAGGATACAGAATCCCCGACCAGAAACCCGGATCTCTGACCAGAAACCAGCATTCCCAACTGGAATAAAGCATCCCTGAACAATAACCAGCGTTCCCGACCAGAACCCAGCATTCCCAACTGGGACACACCATCCCTGACCAGAACCCAGCATTCCCTACTGGAATTCAGCATCCCTGACCAGAACCCAGCATTCCCATCTGGAATACAACATCCCTGATCAGAAACCATCATTCCCAACTGGAGTTCAGCATCCCTGAGCAGAAACCAGCAATCCCAACTGGGACACACCATCCCTGACCAGAATCCAGCATTCCCAGCTGGAATTCAGCATCCCTGGTACCCAGGTATCTCCTGGGAATCAGTCCCCAGGTTCCAAACCAGTTGCATCCCAGGCCATCCCAGTGCCGGACATTCCTGGCTGTGGTGCTGCCCTGCTCCCACATCCCAGCCCGGACATCTGATCCCGGCTGGATCCCGGTGAAACCGAAGCCCTCTGCTCCGTGTTTTCCCCCAGCTCCAGCAGCCAGGAGTGATGAATTCCGTGCAGGAAGGAATTCCACCCTCCCAGCTCCTGCCTCTGGAGATGGAGGAGCCGGGAGATGCCGAGCCGGGAAGAAAAGGAGGGAAAACCGGAGGTAATTTGGGTAAAAGTGGAAGAAATGAGAGGCCCAGGGTGCTATGAGCACCATCCAAAGGGTTTTTCCAGGAGTCTCCCCCCATCCAAGGCTTTGTGGTCTCTCCATCCCCGCCTTCCCAGCCCCTCCCCTCTCCCCCCACCCCCGTCTCGCCACCAAATTAAAAGCGTTCCCGCTGCCGGCAGCAATAACTCATCCAACGTCTAATGCTCAACGTTTTGTCAGGATTATCCCGATTAACCCAGAATTAATCCTGATCTCAATGTTAACAGGATTAGCGTTCAAATCGGATTAGGTTTTTTAAACCGGACCCCTTGACTAAAGGAAGGCGCCGTCCCCCTCCAGATGTGGGCGGCAGCCAGATGTGAGCGGGACTCCCTGTCTTGGGATGGGCTTCGGGATGGGTTATTCCCACACCCTGATCCCGACACCCAGCACCTGCCCGACCCTCTGCAGGTGACAACGCCGGGATGTCGCGTCCCCAAGACGAAGCCGCCCCTCTGCCCCTGGACACGGGGGCTGCTCGTCCCCTCTTCCCGTTTTTCGTCCCTTCTTCCCGTTTTTCGTCCCCTCTTCCCGTTTTTCCCCCCCGTTCCTGCGGGCAGCCAGAGGCTCCGCGTGCCCGATGAATATTTAAAAGCCTGGATCCTCTGCAGCCTCATGAATATTGACGCTGCTGCTCGCCCCACACCTTCCCTGTCCCACCCCTCGGAGGGATCGGGATGGGGCCAGGATCTTCCCGGGAGAAGGGAGATCCGAGGGATGTCCCATAGTCCAGGCATGCTGAGGGCGCTGAGTTCGGAGCACCAAAAATGCTCCTTTTCTGCCCCAAAAAAGTGGGTGGGGCAGTGTCACTGCTCGCAGAGGGGCAGGAGAAGGTCCTGGTGGGGCTGGAAGGGATTTGGGATTGGGAAGAGCCCCAACGAGGGCACACCTGGCCCCGCTTCTCCTCATCCCACGCCTCTTTCATCATTAATTATCCTCCTCGCAGCAAATTCAGATTTTTATCCCTGGATTTTCTTTCCCTGTGTCTCCAACGGGAATGCCCAGCCTGGAATCCACCCCACCACGAGTCCCTGGACAAACGGGGATCCTGCTCCAGCTGCTCCCCTGAGGCTGAGGTGACCCCATGACGAGGATTAGGGTGGGATATGTGGCAGGAGATGCTTTTTGGGGGTGAGGGTGACATTCTTGGTTCCATCCCTGCTACCTCGACCCTCACCCACCCCTTTCCCGACTGGGGCTGAGCCACTGTCCCCGCTCTGCCTCGGGTGACAGAATCTTCCAAAAATAATCCGATTACTGCATCCTTTGGGATGCTGATGGATGGGGAGCAAAGCCGAGCGTGAGGAAGCAGCGGAGAGGGGACAAGGGACAAACCCAGGCCGGGGATCGAGGGCTGAGCACCGAGGAGAGGAGCCGGCACAGGGGGACACGGGACAGTGACGGGGACAGGGCGGTGACAAAGCTCAGCTCTCTGGAATCCGAGGCAGGATTTGCTGGCACAGCTGCGGACAGGGAGCCAGGGAACGCCTGTGGGCACATCCCTGGGGAAAAAACGGCTGCGAGGGTCTGTTTGAAGTGCAAAAAACCCCAAAAGCGGCTTCAGCAGGACGAGCTAGAGGGGGAGAGCCCCAAATCTGGGATTCAGCCCCCGACGCTGCCGCAGGTTGTGCGGTGGAAAATCCAATCCCGTCCGTTCCCGCCGTGCCTCAGTTTCCCCAGTCCTACATTGAGGATGCCACTCCCATTCCCAGCACGCCGATGGGGTGGGTGCCATCCCCGGCCGTGGCAGGGGGTTGGGATGGGGCGGCCTTTAAGCTCCTTTCCACTCCAAACCATCCTGCGTTTCCATGATCACAAATACCGACAACCGCCGGGATCGATGGATAACAACGGAGAGCAGCTCCCGGAGAGGCTAGAAAACCAGCGAGGATCCCAAAAACACAGCGAGGAGATTGAAGCAGCCTCTCCCTCCTCTTTACCCACCCCAAATCCCCCTTCCCATCGCGAAAAACCCATCGGGCAGCGGCCGCGGGTCCCTCTGGAAGCGCGGCGGAGCCGAGGCCGGAGGGAGGGCGCCGGGGAGAGGCTGGAGCGGGAGCAGCGGGATGGCAGGAGCCGAGCCCGGCTGCTGTTTGCTCATCTCCTGCACGGAGTAAATACCGCGGCCTGCCTCTAATTCTGCCTGGGCGAGCGCCGCCGAGGTGGAAATGGCTTCCCGCAAGGAGACGCGGAGCTCCCGGGAAGCCGCAGCCCCGTTCATGAGGCTGGAGCGGGAGCCGGCCACGATCCCGGTGTGGATAAAGCAGCTCCAGACACTTGTTTTAAAGACAAACGTGTCCTGAGCGTCCCCCGCCCGCATCCCCGCCGCTTTCCCCCCTCTGTATCTCTCGCTTCGCTGCCTTTGATGTTCCTTTAAAGTCCCGGCTCCAAAGCAGCTCTCCCGAGCCTTTGGATCTTCCTGTTCCTCCCGCATCCCACCAGGAGCCGGCCCACCCCCCGCATTAACGCAGCGGGAGCCCCCAGCCCTCGGTGCTGCCTCTCCACAGGAGTTCCCAGCAGGATCTTTCCCCCCCCCCCGCCTTGGATGTGGCCCTGGGCCTCCCAAACCTCTGCGATGCCCCTTCCCAGGATTTTCGGGCAGGGAGGGTGGGAGCTGGGGTGGGATTCAGGTGATGGAAAAATGGAGGGAGGGCTGGGATGTCCTGGATGAGGGACTCGGGAATCCGCCTGGGGACTCGGGGGGCTGGCAGCAGCGCGACAGTGACACGGAGGTGGCGGATCGATGGCTCGCAGCGATGGCTCGCAGGGAGCGCACGCCCCAGGGGAAGGCACAGCGGGGGCCGGCTCGATCTGGAAGCCGCGACAAAAATCCCGGCGATGTGCTGGGGCAGGAGGACGGAGCCGGCCAGGGGTTGCTCCACGGGCACGTGGGGATGTGGGGATGAAAGGCTTGGGGACAGCGTGACACCCTGGACCCCCCCCTCTGCCACCAATACCCGCGAGATCTGCGACCGACAAACGCAGCAGCGCAGGGACCCCCCCCCCCGCCCCAAATTCCACGCCTGGGGAGCCCCAGATCGCAGCCACCACCTGTCCCCAAGCAGATGGGGACACCAGGGCACGAGCAGCAGCCACATGTCCCGTGCCTGGGGGTCCCTGGGAATCCAGCACAGCCTTTTCCACCGTCCTATCCCCAAATCACTCCCCCCTCTTTATCCGAGGAGCCACCTCTGCCCCCCCCCCCCAGCAGCCGCGGGTGGCAGCTGGACACAGCCAGGGACCCTAAAAAGGCCGTGAAAGTTTTATTTTGGGGTGGGTGGGAGGCAGCTCCCCCAGCTGAAGGAGCCCGCGGGGGACACAGGTGGCGGCGGTGGCCTCAAGGAAGCCGCCAGCAGCTGCTCCCCGGGCTCGGGCTCCCCGCGGGGCTGCGCCCGTGACGAGCCAGCCCCAGCTGCCTCATGCCCCACTTGGCAGCGGGGTCAGGGCTGGGATTTATCCCACAGCACATTCCCACAGCGGGGAGAGCCGGGAGGATGCTCCCCTTGCGAAGTTTGGGTGGAAAAATAGGGCATTAGGGAAAACCTGTCCCTGTGGAACCCTGTGGGGTGGGGACTCCTGAAGTCCAGCCCCGCGAAAAATCGGGGGGGAAAATGACAAAATGTGCGGGTTTTGTGCCTTCCCTCCCCTCGCAGTGCCAGGAATGTCCCCGGGAGCGCGGGGCTGTGGGAACCAGGACAGCTGAACCTGCCGGGAGCCGCGGTCCCACACCGCAAACACTCCGGGAATGAAAACTCGGCACAAGTGCGCGCATCCCGCATTTCCCGGCCCCAGCCGGGCGCGGAGGTTCCCTGCTTTTTTTTTTTTATTTGTTTTCCACGGGAAGAACGAACCCACCAGGGACAAGGCGCCAAGGTCAGCCGGCAAGGCGGGCGACCTTGAAGCGCTGCCAGGACGGCCCTGGGCGAGGAGGAGGAGGAGGAAGAGGAGGAGGAGGGAGGGACACGGGGACTTCCAGCTGCCACACAAAGGCCGGGCTGCTCCCGAGGTGCTGGCAGGAGCCACCGGGCGGGGACAGCTCCAGGAGGCTCCGGGCAGCGTCCCCTGGGTGGGACAGGTGGCTCCAGGGACAAAGCGCCAGGCACGACAAAGCCAACACTGAGGATTTCTCCGTTTTTCCATGATTTCTGAGCGCCAGGGATGGGGAAGGGATGAGGCCTCTTCCCCTCCCGGACACTTCCAGCTGGATAAATAACTTTGTTTTCTGGCCTGGAGATCCCTCAGCACCAAATTCCAGTTTGGGAATCCCGTTCCTCTTCCCCTTACTCCAGGAATCTCCCAACACCAAATCCCAGATTGCGAATCCCGTTCCTCTTCCCTCTCATCTAAAAATCTTCCAGCACCAAACACAATCCTGAAAATCTCATTCCTGCTCCCCTTCCATCCATCCTGTGAGGTGCTGCCACAGCCCCTCCCATCCTGAGACTCCCAAGATCATCTCCTGCCCCATTATCCAGGATTTTTGGGGAATGAGGGGGGTGAGGAGCCTGGAAAGGGAACAGGTGCTGGGCACCACCGAGCAGTGGGGAGGGTGGCAGGTCCCGGAGCCCGTCAGGGAAAAGGGACGGGATCAGCTCCAGAGCTCCAGGAAGAGGAAGAAGAGGAGGAGGAGGCTGGAAACCAGAGCAACCCCTGTATCCCTGCCTGGGAGCAGCCACCAGGATGGAGCTCCACGCATGGACTTCCGACCCCATCCAGATCCGGCCTTTTCCCGGCCTTTTCCCAGAATTCTGGTCAAGGAAACAACTCCAGAGCAGCAGGATTTGGCCGTGGGATGAGTGGTCAGAACGAGGGCAAGCCACAGCCTCACGGAACAACTCGCAACTGACCCCGAGCCCCAAAAATCCCTCTCATGACCTTAAACTTCAGCTGAGCTGAGACCAAACGACTTCAGCTCGGGAATCCTCATCCAAAAAAAAAACCAACAAAACCCACCCTGAGCTCCCACCCTCCATCCACAGCCAGGGTGGCCAAGCACATGCATTTCAAAGAGAAGCAGGAAAAATCTGAAATACTGACCTTAAAGCTCCAGTAGTTGGGTTGCTAACAGAAAAAAAAGATAAAACAACAGAAGAAACACACACACACACACACACAAACAAAAAAACACCATTAAGATTCTTGGTTTGACTTTCGTTTTCCCTTTGAGAATCGCTGAGCTCGAATTTAAACCTGCTCTGGTTCCTGCCCCTCCCAAAGGGTTGCGGGAGTTTCGGGGAGCAAGCAGGGGGTGGGGATTGAAGCAAATTGGGGTGAAAAAGGAGGGAAAGGGGGGTGTGACGCCAGCCCAGCATCGCTGCTGGTGTCACTGGTGTGCCCAGCCCGTCCTGGCACTGCTGCGGTGCTGGAAGTCACAACAATGTTCATTTTTAATGGGATTTTCCAATCCCCCCTTCCCCTTTCCCTGCCCCCTCCCTCTGCCGTGTTGTCACCGGTGTCAGAGCAATGTGCCACCGCCAGTGACAGGAGCTGGCACCGCTCACAGCCCAGCGAGCCCGGCAGCTCCAGGGCTTCCCATTCCCGAGGATCGCCAGCGGGAGACTGGAATCCCTGAGGATGCTCGGGGCAGCGGCACCACAACCCCACTGGGGTGGGCCGGGGGTTCAGGACCCCCTCCCGCAGCAGCACGGCCAGGATGGGGCTGTGGGATCCCAGCGAGCCACAGGATCATGGAATTATGGAATGGTTTGGGTGGGAAGTGATCTTGAACTCATTCCCCGTTCCAGCGGGATCCCACAATTCCAGTTCCCAGCCCCATCCAACCTCCAGCAGGAGGGAAGGTGGATCCGGTGACAAGGGGTGGGATGCAGGGACAAGGGGTGGGATCCACCTGGCTGGAAGGAGAAATCCCCGGGATAATGATGGGTGAGGTGGGAGAAACAGGAACAAAGCAGCTTTTTTCCCAAACGGGATTTTATTGGGATCAAAGTTCTCCTCTGCTCTGTCCTCCCCTCTCACACCCCACCCATCCTCTCCTTTTCATCCCCCCACCACCACCCCTGAGCCTGCAAACCTCATTTGTTACTTCGAAGTTGATTTTTTTAAATGAGCATTTAAAACCCAAACCCCTGCACCGAGCTCCCAGTGCCCCCCAGTCCCCGGAATGCGCCGCCAAGGAGAAGCTGCAAAAATACGGGACCATCCCAGATTTTTTATCCCAGGAATTCCCCCATCCACGGGCAGATTTGCTGCTTCGCTCCCTTCACTTCTTGCTGATTTCCCCCTTCTGCTGAGCAGGAGGCCGAGCCCACGAGCACCAACACAAATCCACCTGTTCGCCTCATCCCAAACCTCAGCTCATCCCAACCCCATTCTCATTCCAGCCCCATTCCCATTCCAGCCGCTGCTCACATCAGTATTCCACACAACACCGGGAGTTTCCAACCTCAACCAACCCCCCCAAAAAAGCGTTTTAGAAGCGCTTTGAGTCAAAGAGCGCCGAGGTTTCCTGCAGACGAGCCTGGAGGCACAAAGGTCTTTTCCAAGGGCACGCCGTGCCTCAGAGGCACCGGCAGGAACAGCAACTCCCAGCCGGGATCACCCAGCCGGAGATAACGCCCAGCAGGAGCCCAGCCCGCCCCGGGAATGCCGAGCTGTCCCAAAACACTCCCTGGAAAAGGAGAAGCCGCCTCACAGTGTTTTTTTGGGGGAAAACGAGCGGAGCCACCTGGAGCGTGGAGCCACGGACGCGGCGCTGCTGCGGCAGCCTCGGATGCAGGGGCGGGATTAAGGAAAGGGAGCTGGGAACAGGAAAAGGGAGCTGGGAACAGGGAGAGGGGTGTGGGGACAGGGCAAGTGAGTCTGGGTGCAGGGCAAGTGATGCTGGGTGCAGGGCAAGTGGTGCTGGGCACAGGGCAAGTGATTGTGGGTGCTGGGCAAGTGACGATGGAGGTGGGCAAGTGGTTCTGGGTGCTGGGCAAGTGATGCTGGGGGTGGGTAAGTGATTCTGGGTGCTGGGCAAGTGATGCTGGACACAGGGCAAGTGATTCTGGGCTCAGGGCAAGTGATGCTGGGCTCAGGGCAAGTGACGCTGGGCACAGGGCAAGTGATGTTGGGTGCAGGGCAAGTGATGCTGGAGGTGGGCAAGTGATTCTGGGTGCTGGGCAAGTGATACTGGCTGCAGGGCAAGTGATGCTGGAGGTGGGCAAGTGATTCTGGGAATAGGGCAAGTGATTCTGGGCACAGGGGAAGTGGCACCGGGCTCAGACAAACCAGCAGCACCAGTCCCCCCCCGAGGCCTGCACAGCACCATCCCCGGTTCCAGCAGTGCCCTGTGCCCATCCCAAGCCTCCGGCCCCGGGAGAGGCTCCGGCAGCTCCCCGGGCTCGGCTGGAGCCAGCCCCGGCTCCCTGCGGGATTGCCCGAGCCCCGGGATGTGCCAGCCCTGCCTGGAGCCGGGAATGGGCCCGGGAAGCTGCAGGGGCAGCAGTTCTGTCTCTGCTCCCGCGCCAGGCCCGGCTGCTGCTCCCGGCGAAGTCTGCACCAGGCGGCTTCGACAAAGCGGAGTTCAAATGGACGGGATTTTTCTTTCCAGCTGATTTTGGCTGGACAGGGCTCCGTGCCCCGTCCCTTCCCTCCCAGCAGCCGCTTCTCCCCACCAGTTCGCCCAGTGCCGGCTCCCCAAGGCCTGGCTGTGCCGATGTCACACCCGGGGGACGCTCAGGTGCTCACCCCCCTCCTAATTCCTGAATTCCTTAATTCTTTAATTCCCTAATTCCTTCCTTCCGTTTAACAACTGAAATGGGCCTTCCCTGAGATCTGATGTTCCAGCATTGCCGGGAAAAGCTGCAGCCAAACCAGTTTGGCCCAGTCCCCAAAGGCCCCCAGCCCAGTCCGTGGCAGGAGGAGATGCTCCTGACTTTTTCCTTCTCCAAATTTTCCTTTTTCCCCTCCCCTCCCTGCTCTTCATTTTTGCTGTGGAGGAGCCTCGGTAATTTTCCTGTGCCCTGATATTGCTGATCCTATCTGGTACCAGCGCCGGGTGTGGATTTTATTTATTATTTTGGGATGACTGGACAAGCTTATCACCGAGCCCATAAATCACAACCCCACCGCGCACCACGGCTCCGCATCCGACCGCTGACGAGCCCCAAGTGCCGCGGGAGCGAATCCAGAACATTCCGGCAGCGATTTGGGCTGGGCACTGTGACCTGCGGGCACAGGGTGGCACAGCACCCATCCCTATCCCAGCTCAGGGGATCCAACCCTTCCCTGGGAGTGTGGCACCGCCCAGGCCGAGCCCTGGGGGACAGGGACACGCTGCCTGTCCCCTGCAGGGAGCCAGGAGCATCCAGGGCTGACAATCTGGCGCTGCCCCCCAGCGCCAAGCGGGCCATGGCCAGCACCGCACGGCCCTTTGTGGGCTCCATCTGTCCCTGCTGGCACTGGTGCCACCCCTGGCACCATGCCCAGCCCGACCCGCACCCATCCCAAATATCCCAAAGCACACAGGATGCACCCCAGAGTGTCCCGGATCAGGCACAGCCACGTCCCTGCAGCCCCCCCAAAAGCGGGGACAGAGCGGTGACAACCCCAGCGCGGTGCCCAGGTCCCTGCCAGCCCCTCCCAGGCTGGATTTGCCCAAAGAGGAGGGGAGAGGAGGGGGCCGGGGTGGAATTAACATTTCGCTGGCTCTTCAAAAGCATCAAAGGGAGATAATGGGCCGGGAGAGGATTGGAAGCGACAGCCTCGTTCCGAGCCATGAAGCAGGCGGCTCCTTGCAGCAGGACTCTGCAAGGTGCGGGGAATTACAGCGGCTGCGATTTATAATTACAATGAGAGTCATGTCCGTGGAGCTGCTGAACGAGGCAATAACGAGGAGCGGGGGCTCCCCAAAGCACGGGAATGACGGGCTGGAAAAGCAAGGAGGAGGTGGAGGTGGTGCCGTGAACCCGCGGCCGGGCACACGCAGCTGCTCTGCTCGGAGGGATGGACACACGCACGCACAGAGGCGGAAAAGCAGCGCTGGAGTGATGTAATCGAGAATATTTGGGAGTTAAGTTGGAAAAAAAAAATAAATGAAATGGTTGTTGTGGCTGTCCCAGGAGCAGAAAATAATGAAATCCAAGTGAGTCAGCGCCTTGACCGAGGGGGGCTTCCCCTGACTGGCAATTAAATCACAAATCTGGTGGTGATTAACGAGGCAGGACCGTGTCCCTCTCGAGCGGGCAGCAGCGGCAGCAGCCACCCCGGCACGCCGCACTCGGAGGGAGGACAGAGGCGGCTCCATCGGCTTTTCAATTAACTCATTTCCAGGAGTTCCAGCTTCCAATCGAGTCCCCCCCCCTCAGGCACCGCGTCTTGACAAACAAAAATCTCCTTGAAAAATAACAGTGAAGTGAATTTAATCTATTTCTCCTTATTAAAGTTTTGGGGTTGTTTTTTTTTTAATGCTTTTTCAGCGCCAGTGAAAGTGAATTAAAGTGGAAATAGCAACATGACAAGACAGGGAGAAGAATGCAAACAGCGACCAGACAGAGCGGAGAGCGACGCCGGCACCGGGGGCTGCAGATTTTGTCACCTGAGGTCTCGCAATTATTGCAGGGACCTCTCAAACCTGAGCAGGGGAGGGGACAGCGGGGATAAGAGGGGATGAGAGGGGACTGGGGCTCATTCCCATCACCCGGGCTCCTCAGGGGGCTCCGTGTGACACCCAGAGCCCACCATGAGGAGAGTTCTGCTGGTTTTGCTGCTTCTCCTTCAGGCAGAGCCTTGGGCTCTGCTGTCCCTCCACCCGAAGAAGGCTCTGACGGCCATCGAGGTGACATCAGAGATGCCACAGCCGCCTGTCACAGCGGCTCAACGTCAGGCATCCCCCACAGACCCCCAGCACAACCACGCAGCTCCAACTTTCCCCTCCAGGCCCCTCCACCTGCCCCCGCACCTCCTCCTTTCCAAGCCCATTAGCGCTAATTACAGCCTTGACCTCCCCCCGCGGGCCCTGGGGACAGCCCAGGTCACACCAGAGCCCGAACACCGCTGGCCACGGGTGGCTTTGCCTCTCTGGCCCTGGCTCCAGCCGCCTCCTCTCCCGGTGCGAGGCGAATCTGCAGCGCCTGCTTGGAGCAGTGCATCAGGACGTGCTGTGCCGAGGAGCGGCCATGCTGGGGCTCCAAAATCTGCCTTCTGCAGCAGCCCCGGCCAAGGTCAGGCCCCCCTCCCGCGCTGCAGCTGCCCCGGGGACCGCGTTTCGTGCTCAGCACACCCCCAGCCTGCTCACGAGAGGAGCGGGGGGGGTCTCTGGCCCATCACTCGCCGATGCAGGAGCGCCCCGGAGCCGCGCACGGGGGTCAAGGTGTCCCTCAGTCGCCACCCCGCTGCCGGGCCAGAGGTTTTGGGGCAGGGCAGGGGAAGCTGGCAGCAGTTGGGCAGATCAGATGGCACGGTGGCCATGGCAACGGCACGGCGTAGGTGGACCAAACACAATAGGGACGTGCAAGGTAAAGCCGGCAGCGAGCAGGCAGCGAGCAGCGCTCCGCTCCCCGCCGCGCACAGCCCCGGCCAGCACCGCGTCCGATCCCCGGCAGCTTCGGCGTGAACCGCCCCCCCCCCCCCCCCCGGCTCCATCCGGCACCCCCAGCCTCAGCAAAGCCGGATAAATCCCCGAGAAACGCAAAGCACAAGGGCTGGAGCCTCAGCGGGGTCCCCTCGGGGGGGTCACAGCAGCCGCGTCCCCACCGCAGGGTCCCTGGGGAGGTCCCGGCACCGCGGGGGGGGATGCGCACCCCCTTTCTCGGCAGAGCTGGGGGTGAGGAAGACCCCGATACGCAGCCGCTGCTGGAGCCCGCCCTGCCCTTCCTCTGTCCCCGCCTGAGCCAGGGCTGGCGGAGCCGCAGGGACAGCGGAGCCGCCGCTCCGGCTGCTGCAGGGCTTTGGCGTCCTCTCCTCCCCTAAAACCCAGCCCGGCTCGCCAGGACCCCCCAGGTGAGGGGCAGAAGGAGCCGGATTTGGGTTAGGAACCGCGGGAAACTTCGGGGCACGGAGGGATGGATGGATGGATGGATGGATGGATGGATGGATGGATGGATGGACGGGCGGACGGACGCGTTCACCTTGCCCGTGTGTGCCGGGGAGAGCAGGAATGCGCACAGCCCTTCCAAGGGGAGGAAGGGGCAGCGCCGGGAGCCCGACGGTGCCAAGGCGAGCATCCCACCTCCAGTTCCTGGTGGGCACCTCCCTGCCGGACTGCTCCTCCCCGGGGCTGCCATCGCTGTCCCCATCCTGTTTTTTCAGTCCGCACTTCTTGGGGACTTCAAGACCCCCTTCCATAAAAAAACCCCAAGGAGAAGTGGGGTGACCCACGGGGCTGTGCCTGACTCCAGAGCCCCCATTCCCAGCCAGCTCTGCTGTAACGAGCCAGGAATCGCTGCCTGCTGGGAGGAAAATGAGGGAATCGATAGGGCCGGCTCCGGCTGCAGTCCCAGGGACACGCACACACGCTCGTGTTACTCCCGACAGCCACGCGCGCTCCGCTCCACCATTTCAGCACTTCCCAGCGCCTCCCGTCACTCTCCACCTCTGGAGACCAAGATGACACCCGAGGGAAGAGCCCCGAGGGACCCCGCGACCCCTCTGCCACCCGCGTCACCTCAGCCAGCGCTCACCGTCCCCACTGAGCAGCCAGGTACCCCCAAACTAACCCGTGCGGGGCACCCAGTGAGGACGCAACGGTGCCAACCCCATGCCAAGGCCGCCTCTCCGTGTGCCACCTCTTGGGGGGCTGGGGTGAGGCGCGGCCAAACCTTTCCTGCCACCGCAGGGGTCCAGCTGGGTGTACCCCTGGGGGTCCCCGCGGTTCCAGCTCGGCCAGGTGAGCACCCACAAGCACCCGCAGGGCGCAGGGACACTGCGTGCCCAGGCCACCATCTGCCCCTCTCCGCTGCCCGAGGGGGGCAGAGGGGACCGGTGTCCCCTGCCGGGGCACAGGGACATGGGTGACAACGCGGAGCTGCCCTGGGACAGTGGGGGCTGCGCGGGGGGGTGGCATGGGCACCCCCGGGAGCTTTGCACGGCCCCCCTGTGCACCTGGGGGGCCAAGGTGAGCCCCCCCGGCTGCTGCACCAAAGGGCAGCGCAGCGACCATGGCACCCACAAACTGCCACCCCCTCCCCACCGCCAGCTTGGGGACCCCCAGGGAAGGGGGATGCAGGGAAAGGGGGCTGGAGGAAAGGGGGGAGCTGGAGAAAAGGGGGGGCACAAACAAAGGGGCAGCTGGAGGGGAAGCTCGAGGGGCTGCCCCCGGTCTGGGGCCAGGGTAAGGACACCCTCGGCTGCTGACGGGGATGGGAGAGAGGAACCGGGACCTCGGGGTGGGAATTTTGGGGAGGGGGGATACTGGGGTGGCACACCAGGACAGCTGGGGCAGGGGAGGTCGGGGGGGGGGAACTGCTTCAGGGGGTGGCGACACCAGCTCCGTAAGCACCCGGGGGGATGTGCCCCCTCCATCCCACTCCATCCCGCTCCATCCCGCTCCATCCCGCTCCATCCCGCGCGTTCCCGCCCGGTACCTGCGGCAGGTGAGCGCGGCGGGTCGGGATCCGCAGCGCCGCTCGGCCCCGCTCGGCTCGGCTCGGCCGCGTTCGGCTCGCCTCGGCCACTCTCGGCCCCGCTCGGCCCCGCTCGGCCCCGCTCGGCCCCGCTCGGCCGCGCTCGGCTCGGAGCCGCCACCTCCCGCC
>NW_024581020.1:66327-69941 GCF_017639235.1 Corvus kubaryi
TCCCTTCATTCATCCCAAACTTCATCCCTTCCTTCATCCCAACCTTCATCCCTTCATTCATCCCAACTTTCATCCCTTTATCCCAACCTTCATCCCATCCTCCATCCCTTCCCTCATCCCTACCTGCCCCCATCCTCCCCATCCCCCCTGTGGCTCCCTGTGGCTCCAGGGGCCGGACGCCGCCCCCCCCCCCCGATCGCCATAGGCTTGATTCCCGAGCCCGATGTATTCCAGGCAGCTGCAAATCTGCTGCCGTCAGGCACGGAATGCTCAGCTCCAGCCTTTTCCTGGTGGTTTTTTTTTATTTCCTTGCTGCAGAACAGGACAGGCTGAAATCCAAGATTTTGGACACTTCATTTTTTTGGGAGCCTCAACTCCTGGTGGGCTCCAGGGCTCAACCCCACAAGGCAAGGCCTGGAGAGGAAGGGGTTAAACCACAATGCAGCTTTTTGCTGTTTATGGTCGAGAAATGGGTCTGTAATCCCTTTTTTCCCAGGATTTATGATCCATCTGCATAAAACCACGCGTTCCTGGTCCGTGTGGAAAAGCACATCCGTGTGGATATTGGAACCAGGGATGGGGTATTGAGCAACCATAACATTATTTCCTTCAATATTCCCTATTTTCCCAAATATTCCTTATTTTTCCAACATTTCCCACCTTTGGATATCCTCAACATCAGGCACCGTGGGGCGGCTCCATCCGAATCCCATTCCCAGAGCATCGACCATGAGAATTACGGAACAATTTGGGTTGGAAAGCGCCTTAAAAATCCTCTCCTCCCACCCCTCTCCTGCCGGATTTGCCCCTCCCAGGGCAGGATTTACCCTGAAATCCTACAGCCAACATTTCCAGTGGCCTCTCATGCCATTCCCATTCCCATTCCCATTCCCATTCCCATTCCCATTCCTCTCCTTATCCTTAACATTCCCATTTAACGCCTTCTCCCACCTGGATTTTAAATGATCCCGCTGCCCCTTTGGACTTCCCTGAAGATTTGCCACAATTTCCCCCCTGGATTTTATTTCCTCCTGCTCTGCCCATGATTAAAATGAACATTTCTCTCCCTTTCCCATTCCTATGCACGAATCCAATGGATTTTTGCCAGCCTGGAAGGGATGTTGGCATTTACGGAATGGTCCTGTTCACCTGTGATGTTCCCAACTCCCTCAGATGTGGATTTTTTTTTTTTAAATCCCAATAAAACAGCAAAACCTGGGATTCTGAAATCCCTCCCAGGCTCCTCTGGAACAGCAAAGAGAGTTTCAAATGTTCCAGGCAGAGCTGGATCCCAATGTCATTTAAAGGTTGGCACCTGAGTTTTCCAGGAATTCTGGATTCCTGTTATTATTTACTGCCTGTGGGGGAAATGAAGGAAAAGAAGGGGGGAAAAGGAAAAAAAAAATAGGATTTTGTAGGATTTTGGGGTGTTTTGGTGAGGAGGGAGGGACCGTCTGCAACCAAACCCCAAAAATCCAGGTTGGGTTCACCTGGAGCTGAGAGATTCCTGGGCACCCCCCAATGATCCCACTGGTTCAGGAATAAAGGAGATAATTCCCAAATCCAGATCACCTTTCCTTCACCTATAAAAATCCTCAGCTGCTTATCAGACCTGAGCCAACCCGAGCTGGATTTTTTCTTATTATTTTTAGAGCTGCTGCTTATTTAAAAAAGGGGAAGTCTTTAAATCCCTGCAATAATAGGGGGAAAAATCCTATTTCTTTACTGGGAAGCGCCGCTCCGTGCCTGGAAATGCCTCTGCTCCGTGTCCTAATACGGATTGGGGCTGACGGTGACAGCAAAACCACCATCAGTAATTGTCCCTTTGCCAAAATTTGGCGGTTTGGGGACGTTTTGTGGGGCAGCAGCTCCGATGCCATCGGTTTTCCTGGCAAAGCTGGATTTCCTTCCACCACGTCAGGTCTGGGAGTTGTCACCTTTGTCCCTCGGGGTTTTTTGGGGATGATCTCAGGTTTCCTGCCAGCCACAGCCTTGGGATGCTCCGGGTTCTCCTCCCGGTGGGTTTATCCCAGTGGGGATTCATCGCTGCCACATTGGTGTCACCGGGGTGTCACCAGGGAGTCCAACAAGGGGGTTTGGGGTCCCCAGCACACCCCAAAACAGGCATAGGAACTCCTCCTGGAGCAGTCCATCCCCTGGGCTCTGCTGCTCTCAACAAAGGCCACCAGATGTGGCACCTGAGGATTGGCAGGTCCTGGGGGACACACAACCCATGGACATTGTGGTGGACATGGCACTGACCCCAAGGGAATTTGGGGTCTTCAGCACCCCCCAAAACAGGGCTAAGAGCCCCCCCCAGAACAGTCCATCCCTGGGGCTCTGCTGTTCTCAGCAAAGGCCACCAGACGTGGCACCTGAGGATTGGCAGGTCCTTGGGGACACATTGTGGTGGACATGGCACTGACCCCAAAGGGAATTTGGGGTCTCCAGCACCCCCCTAAACAGGGCTAAGAGCCCCCCCGCCCAGAACAGTCCATCCCTGGGGCTTTGCTGCTCTCAGCAAAGGCCACCAGATGTGGCACCTGAGGACCGTCAGGGGACACACAACCCATGGACATCATGGTGGATGCAGCAGTGACCCCAAGGGGGTTTGGGGTCTCCAGCACCCCCAGAACAGGGATAGGAACCCCCTCCTGGAACAGTTCACCCCTGGAAGATTCTCTTCCTCACGCCAGGGGAATTCTCTTCCTCACCCCTTCAGGGTGCTCCCCCCGGGCACTGCCGCACCCACCCACCCACTTCCCGCACATCCAACACCCCCTTGCTCCTCTTCTCCTCCAGACAGCACCACCCAGCGCCAAGCGCTCCCTTTCCCCCTCCCCCGAATCCCGGGAATTCGCCCCTTACCTGGTCCCGCAGGCGCTCCTGCTGCCCTCGCAGCGCCAGGGCGTGCTGCGGGTATTTGCTCTTCAGGTGGTCCATGAAGGCGTCCCGCTTGCGCTCCATCTCCGTCTTCTGGAGGCCGGTGAGCGCCTCCAGGCTCTGCGCGGCGATCACGGTGTGCCGGCGCTCCGAGGTGTGCACCAGCCCCACGTTGGAGAAGCGCCGGGTGCCGTTGCCCAGGGTGCGGTACTCCCGCGGGTACTCGGCATCGTCGGCGGAGATCATGTGCGAGCTCGTCCTGTCGGGATCTGCGCGGGCAGCGGGAGAACACAGCGGGGTCAAGGGAGGGTCCCCGGCCAGGAGTCAAAGCGGGGGGATGGTCGCCAGCCGTGGGGCTGGGTCAGGGCACGGTCCCCTGGCATGGGGCAGAGGGGGTGGCTCGTCCTGTCGGGATCTGTGCGGGCAGCGGGAGTGCACAGCGAGGTCAAGGGAGGCTCCTCCTGCCATGGGGCAGGGGTGGGGGCGCTGGGATTTGGGGCTGGGGAGGGGGAGTTCAGCAAGGAGCGACGGCAGAGCCCTGTTGGGAGTGGGATCGGACCCCAATGGGATGAATGGAGTGGGATCAGACCCTAATGGGATGCATGGAGTGGGATCAGACCCCAGTGGGATGCACGGAGTGGGATCATCCATCACTGGGATGCACGGAGTGGGATCAGACCCCAGTGGGATGCACAGAGTGGGATCAGACCCCAGTGGGATGCACGGAGTGG
>NW_024581020.1:69951-79009 GCF_017639235.1 Corvus kubaryi
AGTGGGATCAGACCCCAGTGGGATGCACGGAGTGGGATCAGATCCCAATGGGATGCACGGAGTGGGATCAGACCCCAGTGGGATGCATGGGCAAGGGGACAGGTACGGGGTTCATCCCCCTGCGATGGCAGCGGTGTCCCCGCTCCCGAACATGCGGCAGGAGATGAGGGGACAGCGGGGATGGAGGGGCCGGGGGGCAGCGAGGGGAGGGCGTGCAGGGGCTGTGATCCCACCAAACCCGTGATGATCAGAGCGAAACAGGAACAAAACAGCGCTGGGTGACTGAAAACAGCACAGACAAGACACGGGGCAGGGGCACGGACACACAGAGGGCACGGACACACGGAGGGCACGGACACACGGAGGGCACGGACACATGGAGGGCACGGACACGGCTCGGCATCACGGACACAGGACAGAGCAAAAAGAAAATGAAATCAGGCAGGGTGGGGGGAGGGTCGTGTGTGCGGGCGCTGTGCTGGGGGTCACAGGTCCCCCCATGTCCTGTCCGAGACCCCAGCGGGGGCTCAGCCCCCGTCCTGCAGCCGCTGCTGGCCGGGGCCAGCCCGGCCCGAGGGCACCAAACCCGGCATCCCCGGGATGCTCTGCCCCATCCCAGCCCCTCCCCGGGCTCAGCGCAGCCCCGGGGGTACCAAACCCGGAATCTCCGGGAGTGCTCTGCCCTATTCCAGCCTCTCTCAGAGCCCAGCCCGGCCCGAGGGCACCAAACCCGGCATCCCCGGGATGCTCTGCCCCATCCCAGCCCTTCCCGGGGCTCAGCGCAGCCCTGGCAGGCAGGGGAGGGGGCAGGGGGACAGGCAGGGGGTCCCAGGCGCAGAGAGGTGACAGGGCTTGTCCTTTCGCTAATAACTCATTCAGTGCACGCCGGGATTTGACTTCCAGGGAAGCTGGAAGAGGCGATGGATGCCTGGAAGTCCCCGCACGCTGCCAGCGCCTGGCACCGCCTCGGTGGCTGCAGCACGAGGCCACCCCGCAGCCCCTGACTCCTGCCCAGCCCCGTGCCCGCTGCGGGGCAGCTCCAGGACCCCGACTGCCACCCCAAAAAGTCACTTCGGAGGGTCTCACGCCATCGGGGACGGTGTCCCCCAGCCCTGGACTGGTGCCAGCCTGCCCCGAGGCCACGGGGCTGGTTTTGCCACGTTCTGCGGGGCTTCACCGCGCTCAGCCTTCCCCTCCTGCTCCCCTTTTAACCTTGATCCATAATTCATCTCCCTTCTCGTCCTGTTTTTCCCCTCCCGAGCTCCCGCTAAACAAATCGCGGCGAAGTCTTTCCTTTTCCCTCAATTATTCATCAGCCCAGCAGATCAGTTTGATATCAAACGGATATCAAGCGTTATCAGCTTGATATCGGGGGGGGGGGCTCCAGCGGGGGCCACGGATGCGATTCCTCCACTCAAGGTCACAAAAAGAGCCCGGCGGGGACATCACGCGCTCCGCAAATGCCACGGGGACATCCCAAAGCCTTCCCTCCGCCAAAAATCCACCGGTCCAGCTCCATGAATGTGACCTTGGCCGGGTTGTCACCCCCTTTTCCAGAAAACAGAGGTGGAATGCGGGAAGAGCTGAAGATCCCGTCCCTCCCTCGCTCTGCCAGGTCCCCGTGTCACCGGGGAGGTCACGGTGGCACCTCCACCACCCCAAGCTGGTGCCAGAGGGGGCACCGCGGTCCCGCTGCTGGCAGAGGAGCAGGGCGAGAGCCTCGCCCCGGGGTCCCAGCGGCTGCCAAATTCCAGCCCTCGTGGGAAATCCCGATGGAGAAGTTTCTCCTGACCCTTCCAGGAGCCCCAGGAGCTGCCTGCCCCTCTCTCCGCTCCCCTAGCAGCCCCACAACGCACGTTCCTCAGCGGGGAGTTCTGATCCAAGGTGGAAAACTCCTTCCCTGCCTCAGCCACTCACCCCAGCACCGGGTCCATGACCCCCGCGGAGAAATTTGGGAAGGAATTGCATCCAGCACCCAGCCCCAGCCTCGGGCCCCATTGGAAATGCCTTGGAGAACCCTCGGGAGCAGCGAGGGTGCTGCTCTGGATGCGGGAATGGGATCCTGGGCCAGCCCCGGTGCAACGTGCCCGGTGTGCTCCGAGCCCACCAAGAGAATCCTTGAGGAATGCCGGGTCCTGAGCGCCGCAGAACTCCCGGATTTCTCTCACCCCATGGGAATGGTGTGTCCGGGGATGGAGGGATGAAGGGGCACCCTGCCAGCCGCAGCTGCAGCAGAGCCAGGGCTGGCAGCAAGGAGCTGCAGCTCCTCTCCCTCCTCGGGGAGAGCGCGGCCTCCTCGAGCCAGAGGAAGCTGCAGGGACGGGGATTTTTGGGCTGAGACAGGGGTTTGTTCCCCGCCACTTCCTCCCGCTGCCTGCTCCAGCCCCGGCTGCAGCAGCCCCGGGCTGAGGCCGAGTTTCCAGCTCCTTCCCATCCTCTCCCTCTCCGTGATCAGCGTGCAGCTCCCCAATCCCTAATTACACGCTCCGGGAGCGGAACGCGCCGGCTCCTCCGCTCCTCTGCTAAAAGGGATGATCTGAACAGCCCCGCGCGGGGGTCAGGGAGGAGCTGGATCCTCTCAGGGGCTTTTCCATCCCCGGCTGCGCCGCATCCGCTCCCGGCTGCATCCCCGGGATCCGGAGCCAGCGAGGATGAGGCGGCCCCGACACCACAAACCTCGTGATCCGTGAACCCCTCCGAGGCGAGCGGAGGAAAAGCCACCACAGCCACGTGTGCTGGCCTCATGTCAGCCACCTTTGCGCTCCAGAGATGCCACCCTCAGCGGGCGCGGATGATCCCACAAGGAAGTAGCCAACAGCTGCAGCATGGGGGACTCGTTTGGGGAAAAGGACCTGAAAACCCTCTCGGTCATGCCTCCCTGAAGAAAAAGGGGTTAATCCTTCCCTCCTGGGGATAATTCCACCTCAAATCCCCCACAAAGTTTTTTCTCCTCCTCCAGCAGCTCAGGAATGCGGCCGTACCCACACGGCCACAGCAGATCCCTGGAAAGTGCTTCCCGAGGCTGCTTCCAAGTAGGTCACTGGGGTGGCAGAGCCGCTGGCCAGAGCCTGCCCGAGGTGCCCAGCTCGGCAATGCCCCATCCCAGCCCCGCTGGACATCTCTCCGGGCCATGTCCCCCCACATGGGGACCGTCCCCTCGCTTACCCGCGGGCGCAGCGCGGCTCCCACGGCGGCCGGGCAGCGGCTCCGGGGGGATAGCGGGGGCAGCGCTCCGCTCCGCCGGGGCTGCGGGCGGCTCCTTGGCCGGGCGCAGGGCTCCCACGACGGCCAGAATGCCGCGGTAGATCCTGGCCAGCCCCTCTCCGAGCAGCGGGAGGTTGAGGGAACGCGGTTCTCTTTGCCGATTCATCCACCCATCGTCCCCACCTGCCAGCAGAGGTGTCACCCGCGCCGGGGCCGGAGCCCCGGGCTGCTAGCAGGGCACTTCCATCGTGTCCTTCCCGGAAAAAACAGGGATACCGGAGGCACAGGAGCCGGGGGTTAGGTGATAATCTTCAGGAACGGCGTTGGCAGGAGCTCCCTGAGAGGCGGGGCTGGGAAAGGCCCCCAAACACCTCCCCGGTGCTGCCGCAGGCGCTGCCCCGCGGGAGCGGCTGCGGGATCGGGCTGGGATGCCCCGTGCCAGCGGCTCGGCGGGGCTTTATCATCCAAAAGGAATCTCTCAAACACAGTTTATTACTGCAGTCCCATAAATCTTCATGAGGCAGCAAAGCTCGCGCGGGTCGCGGCAAGCGCCGGCAGTCAGCGGAGCGTGCAAAATCGGCCGAGAAAGCGCTCGCACAAAAAGGGGCGAGGGGAGGGGAGGCGGGGAGTGCATTTGGGGAGAGAGGAGGCCCGGAGGGTGGAAGCCCCTCGGAGCGATGCGGCTCCCCCGCGCCCGGCCATGAAGGGAGCCGGAAGAGCGGGATGCTCCCGCTTCCTCTCGGAGGCTGCACTGCCGCACTGCCCGCCCGCCCGGCACCCACGGAGCCTGCCCGGCACCCAGAGCCCTGCCCGGCGCTAACCCCTTCCCTGCCGGGCCCCAGCTGCGCTCGCCGGAGGTGGGAGGAGGGGTGGGGAGAGCGGGGGGAGCTCCTGCGCCGCGCGGTTTAACTCGTGCGGTGCTGCAGAGCTGCTGGCACCAGAAGTGCCCGCCTTGCCCGAGCCAGGCCTGCGGGGGGGAGAGCAGGGCATTCTGGAGTGGTTTGGGGTGGGAAAATCATCCGGATCCAATCCTTGCCATGGGCAGGGAGCTTCCACCACACGAGTCACCTTCCGAGCTATTGCTGCCCTGGTCCCTGGCTTGGCCACGTTCATGTCCACTCATTTTGGGATGGTCAAGCACCTTCCAGGACCCGGCCTCACATCCAAAAAGTGCTGGGGGCTGCCCAGATGCTCAAGTTCTCCAAGCAAACACGCGCCCAGAAGCAGGGACAAGGCAGGCGACAGCCGGGGCACACCAGTGACCCCCACTCCTGCCACCGCCATGTCCCCGACGGGTGCAGCCCTCACCAGGTCCGGTCACTTAAAACCAATTCCCGGAGAATTCCAGCCCTGTTTCGGGCCAAGCCCGTGCGCTGTGGGAATGCCAGGAGCGGGGCAGACCCAGGGTCCATCCCAGGACGGGAATGTGGAAGTGAGGGGACTGCAGGGTGTCCTTGTCCCTCTCACAGCGACACAGGAGTGAAAGCTGGCAGCGACTGCGGTGAAGCTTCCCCACCCTCCTCTTGCTCCCGGGCTCATGGAGCCGCCACCAAATCCCCTGGGAAAAGCCAGGTGATGCCAAGGCCACCCGCAGGGGACCATTAACGCCCATCACGGGACAAACCTCCCCGCGACGTCCCCCGGGATGCGGGAATTGTTCTCCCGCCTCATCCCCCCCATTGCCAAGGATCCCAGCCGGCGGCGCTGCCCGGGCTCAGCAGCAGGCAGCGGGCTCCCCGCCGCGCCTTTCACTCCCAAATTCCAGTGGAACGGCGGAAAATTAAACACCCCCGTCCTGTTCCACCGGGAATTTCCCAGGCGGGTTCGTGCAGACCCCACAGAGCCGGGATTCCACTTGGCTTTGGGCAGGGACAGGGGCACCGTGCCCGGCGCGGTGGCAGTCCGGATTCTCCGGGTGAAATCCTTGGATCCTGCCCCTTCCAAGCCTCGACGTGACCTGGACGCCGCCTTCTCCCTGCCTGCATCCCACTAACTCCCACATCGGAGCGGCTCCGAGACACGGAGCTCGCCCCAAGGAGCTTGGAGGGGCCCAGCTGGCATCTCCCCATGACACTGCCCTGCCAGGCGGCTCCTTCCCTTTGCGAGCAGCGAAGCCACCAGATAAATCCTGCATGTCACTTGTCAGAACCCAAAACCGAAGGAGAAATCCCATCTGGCCGGCCCTGGAAAAAGCAGCCGCCACTTCCCACCTCGCCCGGGTGCGATCGCGCCCACGCGGGCACATGGAGAGACGGGAGACGAGTTCACCTCCCAAATCCCAGCGATCCGGTGCCAAGGGAAGGGCCGGCACACCTGGATGCTCGCTTGGAGCGATGCAGGAAGGAGCTGCCCTCGGCGAGCCAAGGAAAAATGAGGGGCAGAGGGTGGGAAGGACAAATCCCAGCTTTGGATTTGGATTTTCCCAGCCGGGAAAATCTTCCCGCTGCCCTCGGCTCCGTGTCCGGCCTCTGGCAGGAGGCTGAGCCGGCCGCATTCCCGGAGCATGGAAAATATCCCTGCCCGCCGGGAGGAGGAGGAGGACGGAGCCCTGCGTGCCCTGGCAAGGGTGGCATCCTCGGCTGGCAGGGCCGGCGCAGAAGCTGGGGACGTGCCAGCAGCTTGGGGACACGGGATAAAAATAAAGGAGAGGAGAGGCTGGCCGGGCCCGAGCTCTTCACGGCTCCAACAGAAGCCGCATTGTGGCCTTGTCCCCCACCCACGCGGCACAGCTGGGGCCTGGCAGCTCCCGTGGGAATAGCCCGAGCCTCGGGATCTCCCTTGGGAGAGGGAAACGGAGGCAGGGAAGAGAGCGACGCTGGTGGGGCAGCGGTGCTGAGAGGGGACGGGGTCAAACCCAGGGTGGGAGCAGGGGGAGAACACCGTCGGTTTGAGCATCTCCTGAAAGGAGCTGGAGTTTTCCCAGGATTTTGGCTCCTAGCAGGCTCCGTGCTGGATGTGGGGCTGTGACTCAGCCGTGGGGCTGTGACTCAGCCGCGGTCGTGTGGGGAAGTGGAGCCAACTCCCCCTGTCAGCCTGATCCCCCCCCAAATCCTCATCGTGCTGGGAGAAACCTTTGGGATGAGCCCTCGGCAGCAGCAGGGCCTGGATCCCGGAGCCCCCATCACCCCCACAGCTGCGTCTCCATCCCCATTTCCCCTGGAGACAAGGGAATTTTGCTGCCCTGGGAGGATTCCCAGCACCGAGCAGTGCCACAGTTCGGGGTCACCCCCCTGGACACGGCTGTCCCCTCCCCACCCCGGCAAAGCCGGGCTCAGTCCCAATCCCGGCTCCTGCCTTGAGCTGTCCAAGAAAATCGCTCTGGAAATCGATTCCAATCGATCAGACACTGGGAAAGGGAGAAACTGTCCCCTCAAGACACCGAATCGATGGTTCCTCTCAGCGCAGAGCAGGGGAGGGAGCTGGCAGAGGCGCAGGGAGGGGGCTGGGGGGGGATTGGGATCCTGCTGCAAGTGCCAGACTGGTCTGGGTGGGAGGAAACAGCCCCAAAACCAGCTCGGGATGTGGTGGAGGGCAGGGAAAACCACTCCAGGGATGGATGGATGGATGGAGGGATGGATGGATGGATGGAGGGATGGAGGGATGGACGGGGAAAGATCAGGAGGCTCCGGCTCCAGCCTTTCCCGGCTGCACAAGTTTGCTGAGATGAGCCAGGACCTCATCCCAAGGTTTGGGATTTGGTTCTTGTCTCACCTCTCCACAGGCAGAGCAAAGGGCAGAGGCTGAGAGGCCACGGAGCTGGGCAGGGGTGAGGAAGGGCTGGGAGGAGAAGGAGGAGGAGGAGGAGGGGCAGGAGGGGACACGCATCAAGATCAAAAATCAATCCCGTTAATCAGACACCGAGGAAGTTCCTAAACACATCAAGGGCTCTGCAACCACGGAATCCGGGAATGGTTTGGGTGGGAAGGGACCTCAAATCCCATCCATTCCCACCCCTGCCATGGGCAGGGACACCTCCCACTATTCCAGGGTGCTCCAGGCCCCGTCCAACCTGGCCTGGGACCCTTCCAGGGATGGAGCATCCACAGCTTCTCTGGGAATTCCATCCCAGCCCCTCCCCACCCTCCCAGGGAAGAATTTCTCCCTAAAATCCCATCCAAACGCCATCACTTCCATGATGGGAGGATCGGGAAGGGGCAGCCTGGTCTGGCAGTGGGCAGAGGGGGCTGTGGCCCTCCAGCCTGGCCCGCGGCCACCAGCAGCTGCCAGGGCAAAGCCCAGAGCTGGGCACGATCCTGTTTGCATCCCAAATCCCGCTCCGTGAGGGATGAATCCTTGCAGGGAAGCCTCGAAAGGAAGAATCCAAGCCAAGCCCACGGCGTTTCCAACCTTTGGCCCCACAAGGAGCCCCTGGCTGGAGTCTCCAAAGGGCTCAGTTCCAGGAGGAAGCGCTCGGGACGGGGATTTTTCCTGGCTCGGAGGGTTTGGGACCACGGCAATCCCACAGCCCTTGGCACAGCCCTTGGCACAGGAGACCCAGCTCTCCCAAATCTTGGCTCTGCCACCACCACGACGGGCTTGGAGCCCATCCCGGAGCTCGGCAGCTCCAGCCGCGGCACCGAGCCCTGATCCCGCAGCCTCCGGGCAGGGTTTGGGGGACACTGCCCCGTTTGGGTAACTCCCGCTGGGAGCTGGGCGCTGCCAGTCATGGGAAAAGCTGGGAAAAGCTGGGTGGGTGTCCCCGGGGGGGCCCGGGAGGCCGGGAATGCTCCGGTCCCAGCGGGGGTGTGGAGAACAGAGCCTATTTCTGAGCGCACAGGTAGCACGTTGGTGGTTGGTCACCGCCTGCCGTGCCAGCCTGGTTAGTCACGGCTCGTTAAAAATCAGAAATGCTGGAAAAAAATATCTCAGAGCCACGGCTGAGGCCTCCGAGAGGCAGGGAAACGTGCTCAGGGATGGAAAACACGGGGCGAGATCCTGCAAGGATTCACTGTCAGCCTGAGCAGACCACGGGGCAGGGACGCTGCGGGGGACACGCGGCACGTCCCGCTGCCCGCAGGGCACAGCGGCACTGAGCCGGTCCCTCACAGGGCTGGTGCCACATCCCACCTCGAGACGCTGCGGGTGACACGAGGACGAGGCCACCGCTCCGTCCCGGAGGCAGATGCCACCCCTCGGGCCGCGGAGCAAACCCTGCTGTCCCCTGCTGTCCCCTGCTGTCCCCTCCTGCCCCACCGGGCACATCGGGGGCACAGCCACGTCCCCCCCGCCCGCCGCCTCCCACCAGCGCCAGTCAGAAGCTGTCCAGGCAGCGGGGTTTAGTCAAGCAAAAGGAGGGCAGCAGCAGCTGCCTGCAGCCCTGCGCCTCCTCCTCCTCTTCCTCCTCCTCCTCCTCCTCCTCCTCCTCCTCCCTTCGGAGCCGGGCACCCAGCACGGCACAGCCCACACCATCTGTGCCCACCTGTGTGGGGCTGGGACCGTCCCCAGGCCACCCCAGAGCCCACCTGTGGGGGACAGGGATCATCCCCAGCCTGTGCCATTGTCCCCTCCGGGCCAGAGCCCACCTGTGAGGGGCTGGGACCATCCCTGAGCCATTCCAGAGCCCACCTGTGAGGGGCTGGGACCATCCCTGAGCCATTCCAGAGCCCACCTGTGTGGGGCTGGGACCACCATCCCTCACTTCCCAGGGCAGTGTCCACCTGCAAGGGGCTGGAACCATCCCTGAGCCACTCCAGAGCCCACTGTGAGGAACTGGGACCATCCCAGGCCACTCCAGAGCCCACTGTGAGGGACTGGGACCATCCCCAGGCCCCTCCAGAGCCCACTGTGAGGGACTGGGACCATCCCAGGCCACTCCAGAGCTCACTGTGAGGGACTGGGACCATCCCTGAGCCAC
>NW_024581020.1:79019-84711 GCF_017639235.1 Corvus kubaryi
GACTGGGACCATCCCTGAGCCACTCCAGAGCCCACTGTGAGGGACTGGGACCATCCCCATCCCACACCGTCCATCATTCCCAGGGCAGATCTCATCCCCCTGGGGCCAGCGTCCCCGGGAGCCTGAAGAGCCTGCACCCCCCAACCCCCCGTCCCCCCCGGTCCGTACCCACGAGCAGCGCTGTCAGCCGGTAGTCCCGGGGCTCGCTGGCTCTGCCCGGCTCCCGCAGCCTCGCCACGGCTCGGGGGGAAGCTCCAGGGGGATGCTTTGCCCAGCGAGGCAGCATCGCGGCGGCGAGGGGGGGAGCAGGAGGCGGCTCGGAGCGCGGCTCCCGAATCTGCGCGACAAACACACGCGGCTCATCGCATCTGCTTAACCCGAGCCGGGCATGGCCTCGGTGATGGCTCGGCGTTCAAAGCCACTCGCCGGCCCCGTCAGGTCGCATCGGAGGGGACGCATCGAGCGCCGCTGGCTGCTGATGTTAAGGAAGCGCGGGATGGGCTCGTTATCAAACACGCGCGCGGGGAGCGTGGGCACCGACCTGATCGCGCAGCTCTGACCTCGCCGGGCTCTCGCAGCCGTGCGGCGGCTGTCACCTCACAGCCAGAGCCGTCACTGTCACCTCACAGCCGGCGCCGAGTCCTCCGCGCCGGGGAGCGGAGCCGCAGCGAGGCCGGGCGGGCGCCGGCGCTGCCGAGCGCTCCCCGCTCTTGTCCCCGCGCTAGCGAGGGGCTCCCAGCGCCGTCTCGATGGCCGACATTCCCTGTTCCCGTTCCTCTGCCAGCTCCCATCGCTTCCCCTCACATCCCGTCCCCGGCCTGGCAACTTTTCCCCCCGTTCCCGGTTTATCCCTCCGCTCGCTCCGCTCGGCTCCGCTCGGTTTTCCTCCGTTCCGGAGCTCCCTGCGGGTTCTACGGGGATTTTTTTTTTCCCCCCCCCCGGCTCCGGGAAATGTCAGCGTGCCCCCTCAAACGCATCACATGGGCCGGGCGCCAGCAGCCGGGCAGTGCCATCAGCGCCCGGATTGTCGCGCTGCCCTCCCCGTGTCCCTGGCACGAGCTGCCGGTGTCACTCCGGGAGCTCTGCCCGTGCTGCCACCACCCCCAGGAGCCAGTCTGGAGGGGCCGGGGCGCCAGCGCTGCTCGGTGCTGGGGACACCAGGATGTCCCTGATGTCACCGAGATGCCCAGCCCCCGGTGAGGACACCCCGAAAAGTCCCCCGTGGCTGATCCCACAGAGGCCCCGAGGGAGCTCGGGGAAGGAATTCCAGCGGCTGGCTCCCGGGAGAGCCCGGCTGCACAGGGTTTGTCCCCAGGACACGGAGCCAGGTCACAACCTGGACGGGTCCTGCCCGGACGGAACTGACCCTTCCCAAAGATTCCCAGCGCGAGGAGATCATCCCGAAGGAAGCAGGAGCAGGCAGGGAACACCCGAGGGGCACAAACCGATCCTTCCCGGTCCATCCAAACGCATAAAACCATTCCTGCTCCTACATTTTGGGGGCTGTTGGCACCATGCCACCCCCAAGGTTCCGGGGAGATGCTGCCCCAGCCACAGGGACCCCAAATCCAGCCTCACCCCACCCCACGGGGCCCCCAGCACGGGTCCCCTTCAGTCTGGCTGCCACTCAAACGCTGATGCCACGGGATTTAAAGCCAACCCCCCACACGATTGGAATCTTGGGATCAATAAAGCTGGAAAAGTCCTGCGAGGTCGACTCCAAGCATCCCCCAGCGCTGATGTGTAACCACCAAGCCGTGTCCCCAAGTGCCACTTGCACGTGGTGGCCTTCCCTGCAGGGACGGGGACTCTGCACCTCTGGCAGCTCTGCCAACCTTTTCCACGGAGAAATTGTCCCTCATATCCAACTTAAACTTCCCCTGGCCCCTTTCCTCTCACCCTACAATCGCGAGGGCACTCTTGCCGTGGCGTCCTGCCACCCTGGAGAGCCCCACCCGCCTCTGCTCTTCCCACCTTTCCGGGTTTCCCTCATCTTTTCCAGCACTGGGAAAAGGCTTTGAGACCTCAACTCCTTTTCCTGCATTCCCCATTCCTGGTGTTTCTCCTGCTGTTTCTCTCCCTGCCCTTCTGGCATCCCAAAGGTTCTCTCTGAGCCTTGACAGCTCAGACGGTGGAAGGTGGGAAGAGCTGGGAATTCAGGAATGCTCACACGGGTTGGATTTTCCCTAATCTTGACTCTGGGGAAACTGAGGCACGGATGGAGCAGGGGCAGGAGCGCTCCTGGTTCCCAGGGCAAGAAGGGAGAAACTCTGGAGCCCTGATCTCCCGCTTGGAGCCTTTCCAGGCTCCCCAACAGCCGCAGCCGTGAGTCACAGCTGGCACAGGCGGCACGCACGACACGAGAAACCTTCCCAAAAAAATTCCTTCTCCTCCTTGCTGAGCCCTCTTGGAGCGGGCTGGGCCACTCCCCGCACCCCACAGGCACCGCAGGGGATTTCCCCCCTCTCTCTTTCCCTCACTTTGGGGCCGAGGGAATCTTTCCCCGCACATTTATATCCTGTGGTAATATCCAATATTATCCATGGGAGGTTGATTCCTGCCGGGAGGAGAGGCAGGAATTGCTCCAAAGAAGAAATAAAAAAGCTTGGCTCAACCCCGGCGATGCAGCTGGGGCGGCAAATGGCGAGAGGAGGTGACCAAGGACACGCAGCAGGGCAGTGGCAGCGCTGGGAATTTACCGGCAGCTCCAGGAAAGGCGCTCCCTGCCCCTGGAATAACTCGGGAATGGCGGAGGTTTGGGGGCTCCGGGAGGAAAATGCTGGAAAGCAGCGAGGGTTAATTGTCCTTCCCGCTGATCCCTGAAAACCCGGCTGCGAGGGAGGGCCGGAGGATGCGGTGACCTTTTAATTGTGATTGCGCTGCTGCTGAGGGATAAATGAGCCTCGCTGCGGTTCCGGAGCCGCTCGGGAGCAGATCCAGAGCTGCCACATCCCTGCCACTGACTGTCCCCACGGTCCCCGCCGTGCCCCATTCCACAGGGAATGGAGCTGCCGTGGGATGGAGGATGGAGCCGAGGGTTTATCCCGGGATAAATCCCAGCCAGCATCACCCGTGCCTGGCACTGCCGCGCCAACACGGGGACAGTCCCCAGCAGGGTCCTGCTGTCACCAGGGGAAGGGACACCATTCCCTGCACGCCCGGAATGGGGGGAAACGCCTGGTTTTAAATCCAAACGTTGGTTTTTTCCCCCACTTTGCGCCTTCCCAAGGCGGAGACTTCCCTGCGGCACCACCCTGAGCTGGCACCCCACTGCCAAAGCCACTGGGGCACCCCAAGCCCGCACTGCTGGTGACACCCCTGGAGCCGCCGCGTGTCCATGAGGCAATTCCCGGGAAAAGGCCGCTAAAAGCAGCTCCCGCACGTCAGGCTGAGACATCTGCATTCGCACCTGCGCTCCCAGACACGATTTTGCTCTCAGCAGCTCCCGAGGAGCCGCTCCCAGCCAGCGCCGGCCCCTCCTGTGCCCGCGGGGTGAGGATGCTCCGTTCATTCCCTGCTCCATTCCCCGCTCCATTCCCGCTCCCGGCTCCCTCCTCCACGCCCCAGCCCATCCCTCCGTGAATCCCCGAGCTTCTCAGAGCTCCCAAAGCCCCCGGAGCAGCACAATGAGGCCTCGCTGTGCCCCGGCGGCGCTGGCGGCGGTTGGGATGGGAACAGTGGGACAGTCATGGATCGGGAATCCAGGCGCCTTCCCGGAGCTGGGACAGACAGCGGGGCTTTGTGCCCGCCCTGCCCGGGCAGCGCGGAGTCTATAGAGCAATATTCGCACATGCGGTGCCCCCGCACAATGGCACAGAGGGGCCTTTGTGTCACCGTGCCGGGGACGAGAGATCGGGGACAAACCGAGCGCTCCGTCCTGGGAGGGGGAGGATCAGGGATCTGCCAGGGATGCTCCAGAGGCAACCAGGGGTTAATCAGGGGTAGATGGGCCCTGGAATTGCCGCAAAATCTCATCCGTGCTGCCCGTGCTTGATCAGCCCGGGATGATCCAGCTCAGGGCGGGATGGTGGTGCCAGGTGGGGATGGATGCGCCCCATTCCCGGCAGCGGAGATTTGGGATTTGAGCTTTTCCCGGTCCGCCTGTCCTCGTGAGGACAGACAGACAACCTTTCCCGGATGTGCCCAGGGGCTGGAAGCAGGAGGCGGCTGGAAAAAGGGACAACGACAACGCGGAGCTGCTCGGAAATCAGGAAGAGCTTTCCCGTTCCCAAATTCCCCCTCCTGGCACCACAACCCCAATCCTTGCTCCGGGAAAAGCCACATCAGGACACGAACTGTGCCCCGAGGCGGGGGTGCGAGGGCTGGAGGGCGCGGGGACAGTGACAGCGGGTCAGGCTGGGCACACCAGACCTCATCCCAACCCTCGGGAGGGTCACGAGTGGGGGAAAACCCCTGGCCCAGGCGGACGGAAAAACCTTTTCCACTCAGAGATGGAGGTATCGGATCTGCCGCCGTCACAAACGGGGGGAAACCGGGTTAAGCGGCGGAAAAAAAACCTCCTTAAAGACCTTTTGGCACCGCGCGGCTCCGAGCCTTTCACAGCTGAAGGGCCCGGAAGTGCGGATCCTTATCGAACCCAGCCAAGTGCCGGCTGATAAGTTCTCAAATCACACAAAAAGCTCCTCAAAGCCCCAGCAGAAGAAGCCGGAGGTGTTGTCGAGGCAGCAACGAGGATGGCTCAGCTTGCTCGGATCTGCCGCACCGGCTGCGGGCAACATCTGCCGAGCCTGGCATCGCCCTCCGCGCTGGCAGCGCCCGGCACCGCTCCCAGACGGGAGCTGCCAAGCGGTGCCAGGTGGAGCCGAGGGAATTTTGGCACCCGCAGGTCCCCTCCAGCCTCCCACGGCCCCGCTCGCATCCCAAGCTGTTCCCGCGGCCGCCCCGGCACCCTCTGGATGAGTCCGTGGATTTGGGGCTTTGCTCCCCAGCTGGTGACGGAACCCAGGCCCTCCTGGAGAAGCGGGAAGCGAGAATCTGTTCCCCGAAGCCGAGCGGAGCCTGGCACAGCCTCCCGGGGCTGCAGCAACACCTCCGGGGCCCGGCTGGCGCCCGGCGCGCCCGGCGCCCACCGGCTGCACCCGGCGGCCTGGCACGGCCCCAAATCCCGGTGGTCCAGAACCCTTTTTTCCCTTTGCTCACTTGCTGAGCGCGGAGGCGCCGATCCCGCTCGGATCGGCTGCAGGACCGGGAGCGCAGCCGCCTCCCGCCGCAGGTCGGGAGATGTGCCCGGTTCTGCCTTAAAATATCCCGAATTTCCACCCGCGGGAGGTGGATTGGGAAGGGAAAAACGCCAGGAGCAGCTGCGGCAGCGCTGGATGCAGGGCCTGGGCCAGGAAGGAGATTTCAGTTTTGGAGACAGGGGAGAGAAAAAGCCTCGGCGAGGGCAGCGCTGGGGTTTGGGGGTGCAAATCCTCTCCCCGTGGAGCTTTGGGATCATCGGAAGGATCCCAGGAGGGTTTGGGATGGAGAGGACCTTAAAGTTCATCCAATTCCCACCCCCTGCCATGGTCAGGGACATCTCCCACCATCCCAGGGTGCTCCAACTTGGCACTGGACACTTCCAGGGATGAGGGAGCCGCAGATTTTCTTCCCCTTTAGAGCAGGAAAATCCCAAAGTGCCACAGGACAGGTCCAGGACTCCTAAAACCTCCCGGCTGTGCCACTGCCAGGC
>NW_024581020.1:84721-90111 GCF_017639235.1 Corvus kubaryi
AGGATAAAGAATAAATAATGACGAGGATAAAGAATAAATCGTAAAAAGAATAAAGAATAAACAATACAGAGAACAAGGAGCGTTCCCAAACTCGACCACGGCTGCTGGGAAGGAGCCGACGAAGGGAATGGAGGAGGAGCAGGAGGAGGAGGAGGAGGAGTTTCACGGCCACCAAACTGCCACAAACGGGAGGCTCTGTGCCCCCCCTGCCCCCCTTGTGCCCTTCCCGAGCGCATCCCACCAGGAATTTCGGTGCTGACCCCCCCCCTCAGAGCTCCAGCACCCCCAAACCAAGGGCTGGTTTTGTGGGATTCCAAATTCCAAGTGGTGGGAAAACAGGGATGCTGCTCCAGCGTGGGGACACGACCCCGGGGCTGGGGTGGCTGCCCTGTGCTGGGGACATTATCCCAACACTGGGGACATTATCCCAGCACTGGGAATGATCCCAGCACCGGGAACAGAGGAAAATCTTGGAGAACTTGTCCCAAAGCACGGCCCCACCCTGCTTCCCACCTGCCCAGCACTGTTTCCCAAATCCCGCTCCTCTGCATCCCTGAGCCTCTCCAAAGCAGCCTGGAGCTCCTCCTTCCCTCCCCAGCATCCTTGGAATGAAAATCCCGACAGCAGGAGCCTCAGCGGGCTCGTCTGTAGCACAGCAGCCCGGAGAAACCCGGGATCATGGGATCAGCGAGGTTGGAAAAGCTCTCCAGGATCACCAAGTCCAACCTGTGCCCGATCCTTGTCACCAGCCCAGAGCCCTGAGTGCCACATCCGGGAATTCCTTGGGCACCTTCAGGGATGGGGGGCTCCATTCCAAGGCCTGACTGCCCTTTCCATGAGGAAATTCCTGCTCCTGTTCAGCCTGGACATCCCCTGGCACATCCTGAGGCCGTTCCCTCTCCTGCTGTCCCTTGGCATCACACCCTGACCCTCCCTGGCTGTCCCCTCCTATCAGGGACTTGGGGACATCCAGACGGCCCCTCCTGATAACAGAAACATTCCCAGCTCCCTCAGCCTCTCCTCGAGCTCCCGACCCTTCTCCAGCTCAGGACCACTCCCACATCCCGTCACCCCCCTCAGGCACCCGCCAGCCTGGCCCTGTCCCCTCCCCCGGCAGCCCCGGGCCACGCTCGCTGCCACGGGACGCGGCTGCCACGTGTCGCCGGTGTCCCCAGGGCGCAGAGGCGGCCACCGCGTGGCCCGGCGGGGATCGATGGCGACAATCGATGGCTATAATTAAACCCTGCCCTGATGGGCTCTGTCCCTTCACCCCCACGGCAGCGCCCACGCGGGTCCCCGCCGGGGCCAAGGGCACCGCGCTGCCGTGGGAAGGGTGGGAACGGGGGATTCTCGTGGAAAAGGAAGGCGAGGCCGGCCCGGGTGGCTGTGGGGACGGAGGGATGGAGGGAAGGGGGCAATGTGAGGGGGCGGATGTGCCACCTTCACCAGGGTGTCCATCTGGTCGGGTTCACGCCCCGGGTTCGCCCCCAGCCCAGCCCAGCAGGGAGGTGCCTTCATCCCCCTTTTCCTAACGGGAAATCACATTTTGGGTGGAGATCCGCGGTTTTGCTGAGTGGGGAACCAGGGCTGAGCCTGGCAGCGACACCCACACACCCTCCCAGTGCCCCACAGCTCCCAGGCAGTGCCAGCACCGCTCCAGTTCCCAGCCAGGGGTGTCCCCCACCCTCTCCTGTCCCAGCCCACCCCCTCACAAGGGCCACCAGCACCCCCCAGACCCCAGGACATTCCATAAAACCCCGAGCAGGGTGGGCATCACTCCCTGCCCACCCCTCCCTGCCCATCCCACCCTGCCGGGAGGGGACAAAGCTCCTTTTGCACAAAGCCACCAACGCTGTGACCGCCCTGCCAGGGCCGGGGGCTCCCCGGCCACCCCCCCGAGGGGGTCCCAGCCCCTCCAGCAGCTCCCAGTGGGGACGGGGCTCCTGTCAGGGGCACGGAGCCGTCGCCGGGGGCAGCCTGGTGGGAGATAATTAACACGCTGGAAATTTATTCCTCATTAAAACGAGGGAAGAGCCGCCGCCGGGGCTGGAACAGCCGAGGGGCTTCAGTGCCCCGAACCCTGGATGGGTTTTGGGGAAACAGCGGGGGCCTTGCACAGCCCCCGCCCCGCCCCTTTTCCCAGCGCTGTGAGAGCCATGGAGCATCCAGAGGGACTGGGAAGCACCTGCACCCTCAGGATTTAGGGCTGGCGAGTTTGGGGTCCCTGCGACTGACCCAGGGAAGGGATGGAGGGCACCAGGATGTCCTGGCGGGGGACACCCACCCCACCCGAGACCCCTCCTCTCTCCATCCCTGAGCGAGATGTGACCGTCCTGTCACCCCTGGAGACGCCGGGAAGGGGCGCAGCTCCCCAGGGCCCTGGCGCTGGTTCCGGCCGCATTCCCGGCTCCAGGCGCTGCCCAACCCAACTTCCCTGGGAGTTGGGTGCCGGGTGGGTGGCAGGGTGGGTGGGTGGGCACACGCGGGGGCAGCGGCAGCGCCGCTCCCCAGCCCGGTGCCACCGCGAATGAGGCGAGAACAAAGAGAGGAGAGGAGAGGCCGCGGGGCGAGCGCGGAGCTGCCCGCGGCCAGCGCAGACAAAGGGACCCCCGCCCGTGTCCCTGTCGCCTCCGCGGGGCTGGCGCGGGTCGGGGCAGCGCCTCACACCCACACCCCCACCCACACCCCCACCCACACCCCCACGGCGGGGATCAGACCCCGCCGGGGCTCCCGTCACCCCCCGAAAGCTCCGGGAGCACAGGGCGAGCGACCTCCGGAGTTATTTTAAGTTTCCCTCTCCGCCACCTCCCCCCACGCCCCAGCCCAGCCCGGGATGCGACAGATTTTTGGGTTCTTTTTTTTTTCCCCTGCTGCGACGGTGCCGAAAATGTCGCTCCAGGGGCCACCCGGTGGCTCGTGCTGCCCTTTGTGTCTCTGGGAAAAGGAAAAGGGGAGGCAGCAGGTAGGGAGAGCCCACGGCTCCCTCCGCGCCCATCTGGACAGAAATCCAGAGCCTGGCATCCTCCAGCTCGCCTCGGCGGGCACAACATCCCAATTAATGCCCAGCCCTGGGGGCTGGAGCTGCCATCGGCACCAAAAATGCCCCCTCCGAGCACCCCCAGCTCTCCCCATTTCCAGGACTCTCCGGCCGCACTGGGGCAACGAACACCCCCCAAAAAGCGGCACCGCCTCCGGCACCGATCCCGCAGCCCCAGCCCGGCCGCTCCCGGGGCGGGGGGACCCTCGGGGCCGGCGAGGGGGGGGGGGTCACCGCGTCCCGGCGCTTGTCACACGCCCCTCCGGAGCGCCACAGCCCCGCGCACGCCCTGCCTGGGCGGCAAAGCCCGGCCAGCAAAACTCCGGCAGCACCAGCGAGCATTTTTTACCCCGCACCCCACCGCCACCCCACCGCAGGCACCGCCGGCGACACGGAGGAGAGGAGAGGGGTGAGGGGAGAGGAAAGGAAGGCAAAAAAACCACACAAATAAAAAAAATACCTGCTACTTAAGAATGGATGCACATAGTGAGAGTGACATGCCTTGAGAGGGTGTATTCCCCATTTCTGCTCGCGGAGGCTGCTTCGCTTTTTTATTTTTGGGTGGCTTTTCCTCTTTTTTCTTTTTTTTTTGGTTTTTTTTTTTGCCCCCCCACCCCTCTCCTTTCTGCCGGCAGAAGGGGCTTCAGGCCCGGCCGAGCACGGGAGGAGCGGCGGCGGGGAGTGGGCGCGGGGAGCGCGCCGGGAGCGCGCCCGGGTGCGCGTGGGAGCGCGCGGCTCCGCGAGGTACAAAAGGGAACAAATGGGAAAAACACATTAGCTCATGATGGATCCGCGCTGGGGGGGAGGGAGGGAGGGACAGACGGCTCCCCCCGTGCCCCGCTCTGCCTCTTAAAGGCCCCCGATGGGGTTTTGGGTTTTTTTTTTGTTGTTGTTGTTGTCGCTGTTTTTCTTCTTTTTTTTTTTTCATCCGGCAGCAAATCGGCCGCGGTGGCACGCGCGTGTCGCTGTCGCTGTCGCTGTCGCCGGGTGACCCGCGGGAGCGCGCAGGGGATGGGAGGGAGGGAGGAGCCGTCCCCGTGAGGTTTGGGATCTCCGGGGGGGTGAGGGTGGAAGGGGACGCTGGTGGGGTCACCCGGGCTGGCGTGGGATGGGGACAGCGGGTGGGCATCTTCCGGGAGAGGGGCGGCGGCCTGGCACAGCCGGGCACGGGGTGAGGGGTGGCTTTTGGGGGAAAAGATGCCGAATTTGTGGCCGGATGGGAGGGGCAGCGCGCGGCTGGCACAGGGACTGAGCTCGTTCATCTTCCCACGAATTCCTGGCGCGGGCAGCTGGAGAGGCTCTGGAGCAGAGCGAGGGTGGCACCGGGGCACCTGTGGGTGGGGACAGCCTGGACAGAGGTGACTGACCACGGTGGGGACGCGGTGCCAGGGGGCTCAGCCTCTGCCTGGCAGCGCCCATTACCGTGGGGACACACCCACTGCCGCCCACGGCCGTGGGGGTCTCATTCCGTGATGCCACCAAGGTGGGCACACAGTGACAGGTGGTGACCAGTGGGCACGGACAGCCCGGACAGCGGTGACTGACCATGCTGGGGACCCAGTGATGGTGGCTCAGCCTCTTGCTGGCAGTGCCCACCGGCGTGGGGACCCGCCACTGTCACCCACCACCGTGAGGGTCTCAGCCCCTGGTGCCCACCACCATCTCTGGTCGCCAAGCCCTGGCGCTCCAGGTGCCAGCAGCCCCGTGGTGTGGCAGTGACCCAGAGCTGTCCCCTCCCCTCCCACACAACCCCAAGCCCCATCATGGAGAAAAGGCAGGAAAAACGAGGAGAAAACGAACAAATCTGCTTTTCTTCCCTCAAATTCCCTTCCCTGCGCCCTCTGGGCCCTGCGGGGCTGCTCGGCCCCTCCCCAGCGGGATGGGGGGGATCGGGGTGGGTCGGGGGGGGGATCACGGGGCGGTCAGGGGGGGTCAGGGGAGGGTCAGGACTCCCCCCCGAGCCCCCCCGGAGCCCCCCCGGAGCCCCCCCGGAGCCCCCCCGGTCCCAGCGCTGCATTAACGGCGGAGCCGCCGCCCGGGGCTCCATTAGGGGAACGTCCGAGGGAGCGGAGCCTTTTCCGGCCCAGCGCGTCCTGATGGAGCCGCGGCCAGCGGGGGGGCCCGGGGGGCCACGGTGGGGGCACGGGGACGGCCCCTGCTGCAACGTGTCCCTGCTCTGGGATGGGCACCGGCTGCTCGTCCCGTGGTCCTGGGTAACCCCATCACCTCCCAGTGCACCCTGTAACCCTCCCAGTGCACCCCATAACCTCCCAGTGCACCCTGTAACCTCCTGGTGCCACCCCATAACCTCCCAGTGCACCCTGTAACCCTCCCAGTGCACCCTGTAACCTCC
>NW_024581020.1:90121-91774 GCF_017639235.1 Corvus kubaryi
CCTCCCGATGCCACCCCATCACCTCCCAGTGCACCCTGTAACCCTCCTGGTGCCACCCCATCACCTCCCGGTGCCACCCCACGGCCTTTCGGTGCCACCCCTGTCTCGGTGGAGAGAGAAAATTCCTCCCCCGGCATTAAAAATCCCTCCTTAACCCCAAATCCTGCTCTCCAGGAGGTGCCACCAGGGAATTTGGGGCCTCCTGGTGCCAGGGGGAAGCGTGGCCACCTCATGGAGCCATCCCACATCCCATGGGACAAATCCCACAGGACAAATCCCACATCCCATGGGATAAATTCCACAGGACAAATCCCACATCCCGTGGGACAAATCCTGCCCTCCCCATGGGATAAACCCCACAGGACAAATCCCACATCCCATGGGACAAATCCCACAGGAGAAATCCCACATCCCATGGGACAAATCCTGCGCTCCCCATGGGACAAACCCCACCCTCCCCACGAGCTCTGAGGTGTCCCAGCGCAGATCCCACAGCTCTTCCTGAATCCAGAGGGAGCTTTCATCCCTGTGGGAGTATCAGGTGGGAAATCCACGGCCGGGGGGTGCCAAAAGCTGTCAAGGAGCGGATTTGGGGTGATTTGGGGTTTTTTTTGGGATGCACACGGAGCTGGGAAGTGTCACTCAAACACTGCTGGGACACTCCCAGTGCCACCAGCGCCGCTGGGAGCCGATCCAGCGCTGGGATGGAGCTGCTCCAGGGGGTGACAGCGGTGACAGCTCCGGGGTTTGATCCCGGCAGATCCAAGGGAGGCGCTGAGACGGCCCTAAAAGAGCTGAAACGCCCCTAAAAGGTGACACGTCCCCCCCCCCGGAGCTGCCGACAGCTCAAAAATGCATTAAAGGGAAAAATCGGAGAGTTTTGAGGAATTAAATGAGCGCTTCAAACTCATCTGTGCTCGGATCCTGCCCCGGGAGAACTCCTGGGATCCAAAATCCATGGAATTTAGGGTGGGAGGGGACATTCCCGGGTGACACGGGGCAGGACAGGGCGGTGACAGCCCCCAGGGGGTCCCAACACGACCCAGCCCCTGACCCCGAGCTCACAGGAGGGACCCGGAAACATCCGGAGCTGCTTGGGGAAAAGCCGAGTTGTTTATTCCCGATTTTCGGAGGTTTTGGGGGATAAAGAGAAGGGACAGGGAAGGTTCTGGGGTCACCAGGGAGAAGGATTTAATTTGGGAAGATGATGTCGGTGACACGAGGCCGTGCCAGGAGGTGGCACTTGAGCACAGAGCCAACATCAGCCCCAAATGAGAGCTGAGACCCCAAAACAGCCCCAACCCCACTGCAGGCACCGGCAGCCTTTTCCATCCCCCCCCCAAAAAAGGGGGAAAAGGCTCCTAAACCTCCTCGGTGGCCACTTCCCTGGCCCCGTGTCCCCTCCCCGTCCCCAAGGCCACAGGAGGACGGGAGGAGCAGGAGAGCGGGGCTGGGGCTCTCAATTATTCATCTCCCGTTCCTTTTTTTGGCTCATTTATCCCAAAAAAAGGCCTTTGAAGCTCCGCCACGGGGTGAGGGCTGTGGGCTCCTCGTCCTTGATTAGCCCTGACTGTGGAGCGGGCCTTCCTCATCGTCCTCATCCTCAGCCTCATCTTCATCCTCAGCCTCGTCCTTCCTCCTCATCCTCAGCCT
>NW_024581020.1:91784-98313 GCF_017639235.1 Corvus kubaryi
GCCTCATCTTCATCCTCAGCCTCGTCCTTCCTCCTCATCCTCAGCCTCGTCCTCATCCTCAGGCTCAGCCTCAGCTTCAGCCTCTTCCTCCTTCTTCATCCTCTTCCACTTCCTTCATCCCCATCCTCATCCTCAGCCTTATCCTCATCTTCATCCCCATCCTCATCCTCGTCCTCCATCCTCATCCTATTCCTTTTCCTCATCCCCATCCTCTTCCTCATCCTCATCATCATCCTCAGCCTTGTCCTCATTCTCATCCTCTTCCTATTCCTCATCCTCATCCTCCCTCCTCATCCTCATTTTCCATCCTCCATCCTCATCCTCAGCCTTGCCCTTCATCCTCGTTTTCCATCCTCATCCTTCATCCTCATCCTCCTCTTCCTCTTCCTCCCTCCTCATCCTCATCCTCATTTTCCACCCTCCATCCTCATCCTCATCCTCCATCCTCCTCTTCCTCTTCCTCTTCCTCTTCCTCTTCCTCTTCCTCTTCCTCCCTCCTCATCCTCATTTTCCATCCTCATCCTCAGCCTTGCCCTTCATCCTCATCCTCATCCTCTTCCTCCATTCTCATTTTCCTCTTCCTCTTCCTCATCCTCATCCTCATTTTCCACCCTTCATCCTCATCCTCCTCCCTCAGCATTACCCGGGCACCCACCCGTGCCCCCCCGAGCCCTTTGGGGGGTCGCTCTGGGGTCACCCCCACCCCCCAATTCCCCGTGGTTTCGCTGTTCGTGGGGGGAGCTCATCCCCGATCCCTCAGCTCGGAGCAGGGATAAATCCAGGATCCGCCCATGGGAATTCAGGCCTGGAATCCTGCCCATCCCACACCCAACCCCTTCCCATCCCAAAATCAGGAGCGGGGAAGGATTTGTGCCTCCTCAGGCTCATCCCAAACGCCTCAGCTCGGAGCAGGGACAGGCCCAGGCTCTAAATGGGAATTCAGGGGTGGAATCCTGTCCGCCCCATGTCCAATTCTTTCCAATCCATCCCAAAAGTGGGAGCAGGGAAGGATCTGTGCTGCTTCAGGCTCATCCCAAACCCCTCAGCTCAGAGCCACGATGGATCCAGGATGAAATCCCGTCCATCCCATGCCCAATCCCACCCCAAAATCACAACCGGCAAAGGATTTGTGCTCCCTCAAGTTCATCCCTCCTTTCCTCACCCTCCCTCTGCCGGGAGGAGTTTCCAGAGCCAATCCCGATCCTTTCCGGAGCTGTTCCTCGCTCGGATTTTTGCCGCAGCTCCCTCCCACCGCCATCTGTCCCTCGGCAGCGGCTCCGTGTCCCCGCCGGGCCCGGCCCCGCGCCCCCGCTCCCGTTTTCCCATTTTTACCGCTCCCAGTCACGCTCCGGCCCTCGCAGCCCATCCCGCCGCCTCGGGAATGCGCCTTTTCCATCCCCGAATCCACCTGGAATGCTGGGGGAATATTTTTCTGCATTCCCCCTTTCAATGCCTTTCGTTTGTGGTGTCACCATCCAGCCCCGCTCCTCCTGGGAATTTGTGGGGTCCTGCCTGCGATGCTGGATCGGGAATGCGCCTTTTCCATCCCCGAATCCACCTGGAATGCTGGGGGAATATTCCTCTACATTCCCCCGACAGCAGAAATCCAAATATCCAAGGAAAAAGCGCCTCGGTCCAGGGGGTTTGAACCCTCTGGGAAAGGAAGGAAAATCCAGCCCCATTTTTGGGGTGGAAACCCAAATCTCCCGGGGCCAAATTTTGGGGTGGAAACCCAAATTCCAACCCCAGTTTTTGGAGCGAAACCCCCAAATTCCAGCCCCAGTTTTTGGAGCGAAAACCCCGAATTCCAGCCCCAATTTTGGGGTGGAAACGGGATTATCCACGGGAAACCTGCGGAGCCGTCTGGAAGATGGAGAGAAGGTGCTGGAGCTGGAGTGGGGACGTGGAGGGGACACTTGGGGACACCGGGAGGGTGCCAGGCTGCCGGGGTGACGCGGTGCCAGCGCTCCGGTGGTGGCAGCTCCCGGTCCCCGCCCGTTCCTGCGGGCACCGGGAAGAGGGAAAATCTCCATGGCAACCGAGGACAGCTCTGACCAGGGATTGGGAACCGGGAGCGGCAGATTTGGGGCCGAGCCGGGTCCGCTGTGCCACCCCCTCGGGGAGGTGATCTTGGGCCAGAATTCCCAAGTTTCCCGGAAAAGTGGGGAATTTTTACCACTTTTAGCTCAGGCCAGGAAGAGGAGGATGGGATGGGATGGGATGGGATGGGATGGGATGGGATGGGATGGGATGGGATGGGATGGGGGTGGTCCCCAATTTCCAGGCTGTGGTTGGAATTCAGGGGAAGGAATTATCCCTCATGAGCCCAAATCCAGGTTTTTCATCCCAAAATGTTGTGTGGGCAAGGAATTGTTGGTGCACAATGGAGGAGGAAGAGGATGGTCAGGAAGAGGGTGGAAAAGCGGCTGGGAGGGTCAAATCTCCCTTTTCACCCCGGATTTGTCACCTTTCTGTGCTCCGTGTGACACTTTGATCCCTGAATCCCCACAGAATTCCGTGATTTCCTCAGCGCTGCTCCTTGGGGTTTTGGGCACTCCAGGGGTTGTCCCCAGAGTCTGGGAATAAATGGGGACAGGGCATGGCCATAAACGGGGACAGAGCTGGGCATTAATGGGGACAGAGATGGACATTGATGGGGACAGAGCTGGACATTAATGGGGACAGAGCATGGCCATTGATGGGGACAGAGCTGGGCATTAATGGGGACAGAGCCTGGGCATTAATGGGAACAGAGCTGGGCATAAATGGGAACAGAGCCTGGGCATAAATAGGGACAGAGTGGGCATTTTTGGGGACAGAGCTGGGCATTGATGGGGACAGAGCCTGGGCATAAATGGGGACCGAGCTGGGCATTAATGGGGACAGAGCATGGCCATAAATAGGGACAGAGTGGGCATTTTTGGGGACAGAGCTGGGCATTAATGGGGACAGAGCCTGGGCATAAATAGGGACAGAGCTGGGCGTTGATGGGGACAGAGCTGGGCATTAATGGGGACAGGGCATGGCCATAAATGGGGACCGAGATGGGCATTGATGGGGACAGAGCCTGGCCATAAATGGGGACAAATCCTGGCCATAAATGGGGACAGATCCGGGGACGGGGACCCAGCTCCCAGGGCCGGATTCCTCCCGGCTGCCCTAAGAGGATTTTCCCGGCGGAAGGAGAAGCTTTGCCGGGGGCAGCGGTGACCGAGATTTCCAGGAAATCCTGAGCTGACCCCACACCGGGGCTGGCCACACTCGGCTCGATCCTTCCTTTCCTCGGGTTCCCAGGATACCCCCTGGACCAGCAGGGAATTGCAGGCTCTTCCAGCCCCCAAATCCCCTGACCAGCTGCCTCGGGACATTTTGGGAATGGCCAAGAGGTTGGAATTCAGGAAAACCCGCCTGGATCGTGGTGTGGGACGTCCCTGTGCCAGCGGGGACAGCGACAAGGACACGGCAGGGACATGGGAATGGCTTCAATTCGCCGCTCACCCCCAGCCCCAGGGGTTTTGGGGAGGCTGTGGGAAGCAGGAGAAATTCCTGGAAGCTTCCAGCGGCTTCTCCAGAGGCTCAGGGCAGCTCAGGAGGAAGCGTCTGGTGGGAAGTTCCGCGGCGGGACGGGAGGGATGAGGGATCGGGGCCGGTCAGAGGCCGGCGGTGACAGGCGGGGAGAGATCCCGGAGAGCCGGCAGAGAGAGGAAAACACCACGGATTTGTGGGATTTTGTGCTGGGAGGAGGAAAAGCATCCCGAGGGAAGAGCCACATTCCCAGAATATCCCAGCAGAACCCCGCCTGGGCGCTCTGGGAGCAAAACGCCGCTGGCCGGGTCCAGGGCCAGCTCTGGAATTGCGGGATCTGGGAGCTGGATCGGGAAGAGGGAAGGGTTTGGGGGATGCTCTGCGCCGAGCCGAGGCGGGGATGTGAAGCTCGAGCCGAGCCGGGAGGAGGGAGCTGAGTCACGGCTCACACCTCGCTCCCGGGAAACGCCGGGAAAAAAGGGGGGAAAGAGGGAAAAAAAGGAGAAAAAAAGAAAAAAGGGAAAAAAATTTTTAAAAAAAAAAAAAAGAGGGGGAAAAGGGGAAAAAAAGGGGGAAAGAGGAGGATGGAAGGCTGAGAAGGGGAATAAATGTTATTTTCCACGGCTCGGTGTCCCCCAAGGTGTCCCCAGCTGGTGACATTCCCGGTGCCACCCTGGGGATGCGAAGGACAAAAGGAAAGAATAAAGAGGAATTCGGGTTTTTACAGGGACGTGCGAAATCCTCATGGATTTAATGGATCCAGGTGGGTTCTGCCTCAAGCCCTTCAGGCGGTCGAAGCCGAAACAGTCCCAAATTCCATCCCCAGCACGAAGAATTCCCAAAATCCATCCTCTCCCGTCTCCCGGCTGTGCCGGGGGGCAGTTTGGGGGATGACAATTCCCACAAATCCATGAGATTTTTCTCCCTGCTTCCCACCGACTCCCCGAGCCGCGCTTGGCAGCTCTGGAATTGTTGATTTTCTCCCAAAAAAAAAAAAAAAAGAAGGATTTTTTGGCAAGGAGCGCCCAAAAATTTGGGTACCCCCCAGTGCAAGCGAGGAAATGTTTGGGAAAGTCAAAAAAAAAAAAAAAAAAAAAAAAGGAAAGAAAATTGTACAAGATGGGGGAGAAAAAGAATCTTTTCCTGAAAAGCTGGAGCAGGCTGGATGCTTCCCTGCTTTTCCATGAAAACTTCCTGTGCTCGCGGCGCTTTCTCCGTTGGATTTAGGCAATAAACACCCTCTTTTCCAGCTTTTCCGGCCCTTGGAATTCCCTGGAATTTGCCAGAGGATGAATGGACGGGGAACCCACTCCAAGGAGCGGCGGAGCCCCAAGGGAAGCAGCGCCGAGGGAATTTTTCCTGCCTCGTTTTCCCTGGAATCCAGAGGCAGCTGCGGGCGGGCGGCGCCTTCAAACCAGAGCCGGGAAGGGCAGATCCAGGGAAAAGAGCCCCAAATTCCTGGGAATCGGCGGACGGGGAGCCTGGGGGTGTAGGGAGGGGAGGATGAGGAGGTTCAGCTCCAAGGGGATGAAGGACAGGAGGGAGCAGAGGGAGCTGCGGGGTCCCGGCGAGCTCGGCTTAGCCAGGACGGGGCTGGGGCTTGGCTGGGATCGCGCCCAGGGAGGCTCGGCCTGGACAGAGACGGGGTCGCTCTTCCCGGAGCTTGGAATGGGGGGATCGGCGGGAGCAGAGGGAGCAAACCACACCCAAACCACCCCAAAAAATCTGGGAACAGCACAAGCGGGCAGGAGCGCAGATCCCGATGCCAGTCCCGAAGGACTCCCTGGAATGCCGTTATTTGGGATGGAAATGCCAATTCCATTCCCCTCAGCCTGATCCTGCCAGGAGGAGCCGATCAAACCCCGGATGCAGCCGCTGCTCCAAGGGAAGTTTTTCCCAGCTCATCCAAGGATGGAATTCCTGCCCTGCCTCGTGTCCAGCGGGAACATCCCCGGGTGGTTCCCGGTGGTCCTGGCTACTCGCCGGACATTCCAAACCCTCCTTCCCTGGATTTTCCAGGCAGGTGAGGTGCGAGGGCCACACGCCGGAGATTGCCGGGGTGGAATCCCAGAATCCCAGAATCCCTGGGCTTCCAGGAGCTTCCATGGGCACTGGGATCATTGGGAGAGCTCATGGAGCACCTCTGCTTGGTGTAGAGTGGCCCAAGCCATGGCAGGAACAGCCTGGATCCCAAATTTATGGTTGGATCCAGGGATAACAGCCTGGACAAGGAAAAAAGTTCCCTGGAATCCCCCTGGGCTTGGGGTTTTTAGGGCAGAATTTGATCCCAGCTGTGGCAGGGAACGGGACAGAGCCGGGAATGGGGGCTGGGGGCGCTTCCCGGAGCTCCTGAGCTCCCCACATTCCATCCTGGGAATGAAACAGCTCCGGGCAGGATTCGGGAGAGCGCAGGAACCGCGCTGAGGACAAACCGAGGGCGCCGATCCCTCTGAGTCACCAAGACAAATTTCAAAAGGGTAAAAGGGGGGGATAAAAAGCCAGGGGGGAAAAAAAAGGCAGGAAAATGAGAGATGAAGGCTGGAAGAGCCGAAGCCGAGCCCCAGGAGAGCGGCGGAGCCCCGGCATCTCCCGGCGTTGCCATGGAGACGCAATTTGGAGCTCCGGAGCTCTTTGCGGGCCTCGCTCCCCCCTCGCCGTTCTTATTCCTCGTTTTTATTCCGTGCTCGCAGCCCAAAGGGGCCGAGCCGGGTTTGGGGTCGGGAGAGGGGGATGGAGAGGTCTGGGGGTGAGGAGGGAAAAGGGGATCGGGGTCTCCCCTCTGGATCGGCCACCCTGGAGGGGCGGGGTGGGGACTGGGAATTCCAGGGAGGGGGTCTGCAGCTCCAAAACCCATTCCAGAGCTTGGGAAATATCCCGGATCCCGATTTCCTGGATGCTCTCGCAATGCTCGTGCTCATCCAGGCAGGATTAACCCTTCTTGGGTGGGGTGGGTGCCATGCTCAGCCCCATCACCCATTCCCTGACCTCGGGAAACAGCCCAGGA
>NW_024581021.1:0-1464 GCF_017639235.1 Corvus kubaryi
TGGGGCAGTTTGGGGGGGGTATTGGGGCAGTTTTAGGGGTTTGGGGCAGTTTGGGGGGGTATCGGGGCAGTTTGAGGGGGGTATTGGGGCAGTTTGGGGGAGGGGGTTGGAGCAGTTTTGGGGGGTACCGGGGCAGTTTGGGAGGCTCGGGGCTCACCTTCATCTCCACATCCCCCCGCAGCTCCAGCTCGAAGCACCCAAACTCCTCCAGCACGGCCTTGGTGACCCCCGAGATGTGGATCTTCAAGGCTGGGGGGTGGGTGTGGGACCCTCAGCACCCCGGGGTGTCCCCAGGGTGTCCCCGGGGTGTCCCCTGAGCCCCCCCGATCGTCACCTTCGCCGTTGGACTCCATGCGCGAGGCCGTGTTGACGGTGTCCCCGAACAGGCAGTACCGTGGCATCTTCAGCCCCACCACCCCCGCGCAGACCGGACCTGCGGGGACACCGAGAGCCGCCGGTGCCACCGGTGCCACCCCGGCCCTGCCTGTGCCACCGGTGTCACCCTGGACCCTCCTGTGCCACTCCGGACCCTGCCTGTGCCACCGGTGCCACCCTGGACCCTCCTGTGCCACTCCGGACCCTGCCTGTGCCACCGGTGTCACCCTGGACCCTCCTGTGCCACCCCGGACCCTGCCTGTGCCACCGGTGTCACCCCGGCCCTGCCTGTGACACCCCAGCCACTCCTGTGCCACCGGTGTCACCCTGGACCCTCCTGTGCGACTCCGGACCCTGCCTGTGCCACCGGTGCCACCCTGGACCCTCCTGTGCCACCCCGGACCCTGCCTGTGCCACCGGTGCCACCCTGGACCCTCCTGTGCCACCCCAGCCACCCCTGTGCCACCGGTGCCACCCTGACCCCTCCTGTGTCACCGGTGCCACCCCAGTCCCCCCCGTGCCACTGGTGCCACCCTGGACCCTCCTGTGCCACCGGTGCCACCCCGGGAAGCCGGGGGGTGCCCAGTCCCCATCCCCTCGGACTGGCCCTGGCCCTGGCCCTGTATCCACCTCTGTCCCCGTCTCTGACCCCATTCCCACCGACCTGTGTGGATGCCCATTCCCATTCCCATGGAATGTGTGGATGTCCATTCCCATTCCCATTCCCATTCCCATGGAATGCTGACCCGTGTGGATGCTGATGCCGGTTCCCATTCCCGTTCCCGTTCCTGTTCCCGTTCCCATTCCCACTCCCATTCCCATTCCTGTGGAATACTGACCTGTGTGGATGCCCGTTCCCTTTCCCATTCCCATTCCCGTTCCCATTCCCATTCCCGTTCCCATTCCCGTTCCCATGGAATGCTGACCCATGTGGATGCCCATTCCCATTCCCATCCCCATTCCCATTCCCATCCCCATTCCCGTTCCCATTCCCATTCCCGTTCCCATTCCCATTCCCATGGAATGCTGACCCGTGTGGATGCCCGTTCCCATTCCCATCCCCATTCCCATTCCCATCCCCATTCCCAT
>NW_024581021.1:1564-10587 GCF_017639235.1 Corvus kubaryi
TCCCATTCCCATTCCCATTCCCATGGAATGCTGACCCGTGTGGATGCCCATTCCCATTCCCATTCCCATTCCCGTTCCCATTCCCATTCCCGTTCCCATTCCCGTTCCCATGGAATGCTGACCCGTGTGGATGCCCGTTCCCATTCCCATTCCCATTCCCGTTCCCATTCCCGTTCCCATGGAATGCTGACCCGTGTGGATGCCCGTTCCCATTCCCATCCCCATCCCCATTCCCATTCCCATTCCCATTCCCATTCCCATTCCCATCCCCATCCCCATCCCCATTCCCATTCCCATTCCCATCCCCATCCCCATTCCCATTCCCATTCCCATCCCCATCCCCATCCCCATTCCCATTCCCATTCCCATCCCCATTCCCATTCCCATCCCCATCCCCATTCCCATTCCCATTCCCATTCCCATCCCCGTTCCCATTCCCGTTCCCATGGAATGCTGACCCGTGTGGATGCCGATGCGCAGCTCCAGCTGCTGCTGGGGCCGGTGGCGGATGCGGAAGGAGCGCACGGCGTCGAGCAGGGCCAGCGCCATCCGCGCCACCTCCCGCGCGTGCAGCTTCCCGTTGCGCACCGGCAGCCCCGACACCACCATGTAGGCGTCCCCGATGGTCTCCACCTGCGGGAAACCGGGAATTCCCTCATGGAAAAGGGCGGCCAGGCAGAGGTTTGGGGTCCTCATCCCTGGAGGTGTCCGAAGAAGGACTGGGAGGGTTTTCCCGACCTCACTGATCCTGGGATTCTGGGATGTTGGGATTCTGTAATTATGGCATTCTGTGATTCTGTTGTGCTCAGATTCTGGGATTCCGGGGTTTTGGGATGTTGGGATTCTGGGATTCCGGGGTTTTGGGATGTTGGGATTCTGGGATGTTGGGATTCTGTAATTATGGGATTCTGTGATTCTGTTGTGCTCGGATTCTGGGATTCCGGGGTTTTGGGATGTTGGGATTCTGGGATTCCGAGGTGTTTAGATTCTGGACTATCAGCATTCTGGGGTTCTGGGACTCTGCGATTCTGGGACTCGGAGATTCCAGGATTCTCTGATCCTGTGATTCCCCGTTCCCACCTTTCTGGGATTTTCTGATTCTGAAACTCTGTGACAGCGGCGGGGACATGTCCAGCGTGTCCCTAAACACCCACACACATCCCTACACGTCCCTACACATCCATGTGTGTCCGTGAGTGTCCCTACACGTCCCTATGTGTCCCTGGGCGTGCCACCGTCACCTTGTAGACGTCGAAGTTGTCGATGATGGCATCGAAGCAGGTGTAGAGGTCGTTGAGCAGCGTCACCACCTGCATGGGGGTGCTCTGCGCCGACAACGCCGTGAACCCCACGATGTCGCTGAAGTAGATGGTGACGCTGTCGAACGCCTCCGCCTGCACCGTCTCCCCCCGCTTGAGCTGCTCTGCCACCGAGCTGGGGACAACGGCGGGGTCAGGGCGGGCACGGCCCCCAGGATGCCCCCCAGGACCCTCCTCCCCCCCGGAGCTCACTGGGGCAGGATCTGGTAGAGCAGAGCCTCGGCCTTGCGCTTCTCCTCCAGGTAGGCCTGGGTGCGCTCCTCCACCAGCTCCTCCAGGTTGTTGGCGTATTGCTCCATGCGCGACAGGAGGTTGTCCAGGATGTTGGTGCTGCTCTCCCTGCGGGAACGGCGTCACCTCCCGCCCGGGGACACTTTTCGGGGGTCACCTCCCACCTGGGGACCCTTTTTGGGGGTCACCTCCCACCTGCGGACCCTTTTTGGGGGTCACCTCCCACCCGGGGATCCTTTCTGGGAGTCACCTCCCAACCCAAAGATCCTCTCTGGATGTCACCCCCTCATCCAGGGACCTTTCCTTGGGGTCACCTCTCACTCAAAGACCCTTTTTGGGGGCCACCCCTCACCCAAGGACCCTCTCTGGGGGTCACCCCTGGCCTGCAGGTCAGGGGCCGTGGTGGCACCTGTTGAACTTGCGGAGCTGGACCTTGATCTGGTTGAAGTCGGGGCGCTCCAGGACGTCCTCGGCCCAGCAGTGCTGCATCAGCTGCCCCAGCTCCTCCAGGTGACAGCCGACGTTGGCCGAGGGCCGGAAGCTGGGCCGCTCCCCGCTCTTGACGCGCTCGATGATCTCTGTGGGGACGGGAGCCCGTCAGGCAGGGCAGCACCCACGAGGACTCATCAGCAGGTCCAGGAACCCCCCAGTGCGTCCAAAAACCCATTGGCCAGTCCAGCAACTCATCGGCAGGTCCGAGAACTCATCAACACGTCCAACCACCCTTTGATGAGTCCAACAACCCATGAGAGGCTCCAGGAACTCATCAGAAGCTCCAAGAACCCATCACCAGCTCCGACCACCCACCAACGCGTCCAGCCACCCATCTGTGGTTCCAACCACCCATCTGTGGTTCCAGCCACCCATCCATGGTTCCGACCACCCACCAACACGTCCAAGAACCCATCCATGGTTCCAACCACCCATCCATGGTTCCAGTCACCCATCCATGGTTCCAACCATCCATCCACGGTTCCAACCACCCATCCATGGTTCCAACCACCCACCAACACGTCCAAGAACCCATCCATGGTTCCAACCACCCATCCATGGTTCCAGCCACCCATCCATGGGTCCAACCATCCATCCATGGTTCCAACCACCCATCCATGGTTCCAGTCACCCATCCATGGTTCCAGTCACCCATCCATGGTTCCAACCACCCATCCATGGTTCCAACCACCCATCCATGCATCCAGACCCCGCTGGCCGGTCCGGCCGCCCCCCAGCAGGTCCTCCCGTGTCCCCGCTGACCTTTGGGGCTGAGGTCCATCCCCTCCACGTAGAAGACGCCGCTGCGCAGGGCGATCTCCTGCAGGATGATGCCGAAGCTGTAGACGTCGCCCTTCTGTGTCCCCCGCGCCGGCGGCTCCTCCATGCGCAGCAGCTCCGGCGCCGTCCACAGCTTCTCTGCGGCAGCGGGGACGGGGTCAGGCCGGGTGGGGAACACGGGAGGGACACGGGGGGGAGGACAAGGGGGGGTCTCACTGGCGAAGAGCGCGTGGGTGTCGTCGGCGTCGGGGGCCACGCGGAAGCTCTCCAGCCCGTAGTCCGTGATCTTCAGCACGAAGCGCGAGTCCACCACGCAGTTGGAGGACTTGAGGTTCCCGTGGGACACGATGACCCCGTTGTGCAGGAATTGCATCCCCTGGAGAGGCGGAGAGAGCTCGGACACGGCCGGACCCCACTGACCCGTGGGGTGGGGGATCCCTGTGGGATGTGGGACCCCCATAGGATGGGGAACCCCCCTGAGAATGCCGGGGGTACCTTGACGATGTCGTGGGTGAGGGAATAGCGGAACATCCAGTCCAGGGTGATGCTCTCGTTCTCCAGGATGTCCTGGGGACGTGGGGGGTCAGGGATGGCCCTGGGATGGGGCTCCCGGTGCCCTCCCGGCCCCACAGCCCCGGGATGGGGGTCCCGGTGCCCTCGCAGCCCCACAGCCCCGGGATGGGGCTCCCGGTGCCCTCCCGGTCCCGCAGCCCCGGGATGGGGCTCCCGGTGCCCTCCCGCCCCCGCAGCCCCGGGATGGGGCTCCCGGTGCCCTCCCGCCCCCGCAGCCCCGGCCCGGCCGTACCTGGAGGCTCCCTCGCGGGCAGTACTCGGTCAGGATGCAGATGTTGGGCGGGTCGGTGCAGGCGCCGATGAACCGCGTCAGGTGCTCGTTCTGCACGTCCCGCATCTGCTGGGGGCAGCGGGGATGGGCCGGGGTCCCGCCGTGCCCCCACCCCCCCCCCCCGCCCCGGGGCACCCCCGGGGTCAGCCCCGTACATGTTTGAGCTCGAACAGGACCTTGCGCGTCAGCTCGATGCGTTTGCGGTTCACGTGCTTCACGGCCACCAGGTTACCCTGGGGGGGACACCGGGGGTGGGGACACCGGGGGTGGGGACGGGGTCGTGGGTGTCCCCCCCTGCTCCCCCGCCCCCGTACCTTGTAATAGGCGGTTTTGGCGTACACCTGGAACTGCCCCTCCGTGGTCATCAGCGAGCCGTAGTTGGAGCCCCGCTGTGCCAGGGGTGTGGGGTCAGCCCGGGCACCCCAATGCCCCCGGCCCCGAGCGGGGCTGTGGGGTGAGTCCGGTCCCCGCGATCCCTGAGCAGGGATATGGCGCAACCCCGGTTCCCCCAGTCCCCGAGTGGGGCCGGGGCGTGACTCCGGTCGCGGGTCCCCAAGAGGGGCTGTGGGGTGACCCCGGTCCCCCCCAATCCCCGGTCCACCCCGGTGCCCCCGGTGCCCACCAGGGACAGGGTGAGTTTGCTGCCGGCGCTCCGCAGGTGTTTCTCCAGGCTGCTCATCTGCACGTCCTCCCAGCGCACCCGCCACAGCTCGGCCGCCAGCTCGTTCTCCAGCTGCAGCTTCCTGCGCCCGGGGGGGGCTCGTGAGACCCCCGCCCGCGCCCCCCGCCCCGGGGTCCCCGCCCCACCCCGCGGCCCCCGCACCTGTAGATGAAGAAGGAGGTGGCGGTGATGGCCAGGAGGATCAGGCTGACCACGAGGGACAGGACTTCCAGCGTGGACAGCGAGGCTGCCGGCGAGATGAGGGAGCGGTCAGGGCCCGGGGGGGGGCCGGGCGGGGGTCTCGCGGCTCTCCCCCCCTCACCTTTGAGGCACTGGGGGTCGGTGCCCTCGAAGCCACAGGGAGGGACATCGGACGGGACCGCGTTCCCCGGCCAGTGGATCTCTCGCCCCGGCACCATCTGGATCTTCTTGGTGGTGCCGTTGTAGTTGGCCACGATCTTTGGGATGGGGGGGGCAAGGAGTGGGTGGGGGGAACCCCCCGGACCCCCCCCCCCCCCCCCCGTCCCCGGCCCCGCTGTCCCCGTGCTGGGACTCACCTGGAAGTTTCCCTGCTCGGGGTCCATGTCCCACAGGGAATAGTCGCTCTCCCGGTCCCCCTGCTCGTCGATCTTCAGGAAGCCGGTGACACCTGGGGACAGAGGGTGAGGGGCTGGGGGGGACCTGGGGGGGCTCTGATGCCAAAATATCATCCTGGGAGTGGGGTGGGGGGGAGGGACTGGCAGGTGGCACCGGGATGGGATGGGGATGGGGACAAGGATAGGATGGGGATGGGATGGGATGGGATGGGATGGGATGGGATGGGATGGGATGGGATGGGATGGGGACAGGATAGGGAGGGGCCAGGCCAGGCCAGGTCTCACCGTAGAAGGTGCGGTTCCACATCTGGCGGGTGACGGCCGAGGCGTCGCTGACGGAGCCGCCGCGCTCCAGGGTCTCGTTGAGGGCCTGGGCGTAGAGCAGGACCCCGTCGTGGAAGGCGGCGGCGATGAAATTCATCTGGGGACACGGGGACAGCTCGGGGACAGGACACAGCCAGGGGTCTCTGTCCCCTGTCCCCAGCTCCATCCCGCGCCCCCCTTGTCCCCAGCCCCCGCTGTCCCCCCAGCCCCGTGCCCCCCGTCATTCCCATCGTTCCGTGTCCCACCAATCCGTCCTTCATGGAGAAGTTGAAGTGGTCCCGCGCCTCCTCCTTGAGCCGCTCCAGGAAGGGCCGGTACTCGGGGTTCTCGGGCTCCTTGTAGGTGATGATGGTGACGGCCTGGGGTGGGGACAGGGGCTGGAGGGGCTGGACAGACCCACCCGGGGGGTGTCCACGCCCACCTGCGACCATCCGTGCCCACCTGGCTGTGCTGCTGTGCCCACCCCGCTCACCTGGAAGGCGCGGCGGGCGCGGGCGTCGTGCGCGTCCCCGCGGTGCCAGGGCCGCCGGGGCTCGGGGAAGCGCTGGCCCTGCAGGCTGGCCCCGAACGTGTCGATGTAGAAGAAGGCGAAGTCGCCCCCCGTGAGCCCCTCACGCTCCGCCTGCAGCATCAGCTCCCGCAGCGTGTCCGGGGCGCAGCACACGTACACGACTGGGGGGGACACGGCCCTTGGGATGCGGCCCCGACAGCGCAGAGACCCCAGCCCCGCATGCCGGGGGTCGCCGGTTATTGTGTGACACGGGCCCGAGACCTCCAACATCCCTGGGAGACCCCTGGAGACCCCAGCCCCGCATCCCGGGGGTCGCCGGCCGTTGCGTGACACAGCCGGGGGTTGCGGTGCCCCCGGGCCGGGGGGTCCCGACCCCGCTGCCGGCCCCCCCACCGTGCCCTGCCCGGCGCTGCCCTCGGCGCCAGGCCGAGGTTTCCTGTTTTCCCGACTCCGTTTCCTCCTCCCCGCGGCCCTGATGGATTCTCGGCGACACCGTGACCCCGGGAGTGCCGCCTGGCCCCCGCCACGGCCCTTCCAGCCGTGCCAACCCCCGGGGCCCCAAAATGCACCCCCGCGGCTGAGCACCCACCGCCCACCCCGGGGCTCCCGGTGCCATCCGGGGTTGGAGCCGTTCCATGGAATGGGACAGAACCAGCCCGGGACTCCGGGACAGGTGACAACGCCCGGAGTTCCCGGTGGGACAGGGAGTGGGGAGGGGTCCAGGGGGTCAGGGTGGGGCAGGGGCAGCGCGGGGGTGTGCGGGACACGCGTGTGCGGCTGTGACACCCGTGTGCTGCCAGGAACATCCGTGTAACAGCCATGAACAGCCATGAACAGCCATGAACAGCCGCGCAACCCCCGTGCAAAGCTGGGCACAGCCGTGTCCGGCCATGAACACCCCTGCGCAGCCGTGAATAAGCACGAAAGCCCGGTGTGAAGTCGTGCACAGCTGGGCATAGCTGCAAACACCCCCTTAAATTCGTGCCCAGCCGTGTCTGGCCATGAACACCTGTGGACACCCGTGAACACCCCCGTGTGAAGCCGTGCACAGCTGGGCACAGCTGGACACGCCCGCGTGCAGCTGTGAACACCCCTGTAAAAGTTGTGCGCAGCCATGTATGGCCACGAACACCCCGCACAGGCGTGCCAAGCCTGGCACACCCATGGGCACCCGTGCCGACACGGCCCCCTCCCCGTCGCCCTGCCCGCCCCGCCGTCCCCGCCGTCCCCGTCGGCGGCACTCACTGCGCCCTTTCGCCTTGATCTCCTGGATGATGAAGGAGAAGTTGCCGCCGTCGCGGAACACCACGTCCATGACCGTGAAGTTGCGCAGGGTGGGCAGCTGCATGTACAAGCCCTCGGCGGCGAAGTAGTAGGGCCGGTCGTCCACTCGCTCGTCCCAGTACACCAGCAGCGCCCGCCGCGTCCAGTTGAAGTGCCGGTGCAGCTGCACGCCCAGTTCGCCCAGTTTGCGGTGGCTGGGGCCGGCGCGGGTGGTCAAGCCGAACTCCTCGCTCTTGTCGTCAAAGCCGTGGGCTTCGGCCCCCGCCGTGACCAGGGGCAGCTGCCAGTGGCTGGTGAACCGGGCCACCGGCGCCGCCGAGTAGACGCACCCCGGCCCCAAAAACGCCGCGGGTTGATGGGAGAGCCGCAGGTCCACGGCCACCAGCGGCGCGGCCATTTCCGAGCAGACCCCGTGGCGATCCTCGCTGTTGCCGAACACCCACCCGAGGGTGAAGCCGGGCAGCAGATCCCGCCGGGAATTCACGGCGGCCGCGGCCAAGCGCACGGCGGGTCCCACGCGCGGCCAAGCCCACGGGTAGGTGAGGTTGTGCTGGGGCAGCACCACGGCGAGGGTCAGCGGGGCCGGGGCCGTCACCGCGCCCGGGAGCAGGGCCAGGAGCGAGGCCAGGAGCGGGGCCAGCACCGCCAGCATCGCCCACGGACGGAGAGTGGCTTCCCCCCCCACCGCGGCGGGGCTGAGCCCTTGCTCGCCGCCCCCACTGGTGACACAAAGGGCCGTTATCATCCACACCGAGCTTAACTCCTTCCTGCCCGCTCCCCCCACGGCATTCCAGCCGGGATGGGCGGCGGATGGGGCCGCCAGCTGGCGGGTGGGGATATTCCCACCCGTGGGGCGGTGGGACGGCGTTTGGGGTGGGGGGGCGATGTGCCGGGATGTGTCCGCTCCGTGCGTCGGGTCCCGGCGGCCGCGACCACCCCGGTGCCACCGCTGCCACCCCGGGCACGCGTGGGCGCTGAGACCTGAGAAACTCATCAGTGTGCAGGGGACACCCCGGCCCACGGACCCCGCGCTGTCCCCACGCAGCCCCGCAGCCTTCGCGCGGCCTCGGGGGGCCCGGGGGGGGCTTGGGCACCTCTGGTCCCCCACACCTCCGTGGGAGGTTCTGCTCTGCGGAGGGGTCACGACAGCCCCACGGGAGCGGGGGGGTGACGCCGGAGATGCCGCTCGGGGGTTGCGCGGCTGCTGGGGACACTGGCAGCGCTCGGGTGGGGACACGGGTGGAGGCTGGGGACACGCGCGGGTGGGGACACGCGTAGGGGGACGCGCTTGGACGCGGGGACGCGCGCAGTGGTCCGGTCACGGTACACCCGCAGCCCCCGGGGGCGCGCGCGGCGCTCGGGGACGCGCGTGGGAGCGGGTAGGGTGACACCCGCGGTACACGCCGCGATGCTGGCGACTCGCCGCGCGGGACGAAGCCGGGAAAGCATTTACGGAGCGTTGAGAAGTCAGTGCAGCAAATAAAAAACGCTAATGGGCAAAAACAAACCGGAGGGAGGTGAAAACGAGGAATGAAAAGCGATAGCAGAGGATGGTTTCGATCCATCGACCTCTGGGTTATGGGCCCAGCACGCTCCCGCTGCGCCACTCTGCTGACGAATGTAGAGTTGTACCGGGCGTGTCATAACCTTGGCCCACGCGCTCCATTCATGGATCCCGCGCCCCCTCCAGCGGCCGCCCGGCGCGCGCCGCCATTGGCCGCTTCCGGATCTGATTGACGGGCCGCTTCACCAATGGTTACCGGCAGAGCCCCCGCGGGGGGCGGGCTAGGGGAGAGCGGCGGCCAATGGGCGGCCGGGTTGCTGCGGGGTCTGTGAGCGGCGCTTCATTGTCGGCAGCGGCGGGGACATGAGGTGGGGGGACAGCGGCACCGGGGGCGGGGGGACACCAGGGGGACACCGGGGGAACCGGGACCGGGGGGGACCGAGACCTTGGCGGGAGCGGGACCGGGGGGCGGCGGGA
>NW_024581021.1:10687-16968 GCF_017639235.1 Corvus kubaryi
GGGGGACCCTGAGTGGGACCGGGGCGGGACCGGGGGCAGCGGGCGGGGAGCACCGGGGGGCGACGGGACCGGGGTGGGGGAAGCGGGCCCGGGGCTCTGAGCCCCCCGTTAGCGCCGCTCCCGTTCTCTCTCCGCAGGGGCGATCGAGGCCGCGGCCGTGGCGGCCGCTTCGGGTCCAGGCGAGTCCCGGGGCGAGTCCGGAGCTGCTGAGGGGGCCCGGGGGGGCCGGGCCGGGTCCCTGCATGTCGCGACAGGGCCGTGTCGTGACGGGGGGCGGGAGGGGCTGCCGAGCTCAGGGAGTGAAGTGGGGTTTTCTCTCCCCTTTAGGTTCCGGCCCTTTGTGCCCCACATCCCGTTCGACTTCTATGTCGTGAGTAACCCGTGCCCCGAGGGCAATTCCCGGGAATTTTCCAGGATTTTTCCAGGGTTAACGACCCCCCATCCCGGATTTGGGGGGGGGGGTTTGGGTTCTCACAGTGTGGGTGAACTGCATGAATTCCCTAAAAACGCTGTTGGATCAGTTAAAAGCCCAAACGAAAGGATTTTACTGCTGTTGGAGATGGGGTAATGGGACACAGTCGAGGAATGACAACACAAATCATTCCAGGATTGGGGTTTTTGGGATTATAACAAAAAAAATCCCTGGACTGAGGTTTGTCCTCCCTCCTCAGGGTGATGTCAATACCTGTTGCTCCCCCTCAGGTGTCCTCTTGCCTGTTTCCCACCTTTCCCAGGAGGAAATCATTCCCTCCCCGCAAATTCCCTGAGTTTTTCCCTTTGGACAGGCGATTCCAAGGCCCTGCAGCTGCAGACAAAGGGGGTTAACACATTTATTTAATAAATTCTTGAATAGAGTTACTAAAACCCTCTGGATCTGCCCCGGAGCCGCACAGGTGGGAGCTCCTGGACACCTGTGGAGCTCTTGTAGGGTAACGCAAAGGCGGAATCGTGCCAGAGGATAAAATCCCGGTGGGAATTCCGTCCCGTTCCAGTGCGAGATGGCGTTTCCCCGCGTCAAGCCCGCGGCGGATGAGACAGCCTTCAGCGAGGCCCTGCTCAAGAGGAACCAGGACCTGGCTCCCACCGCTGCTGAGCAGGTGCCGTGCCCAAAATTCCCCCAAACCCTTGGGATGGGGCTTGGAGAATCCAAAGTCCTTCAGGAGCGGCCTAAAAAATAGTTAGTTCTCCAGAATAAGCAACTTGGAAGAGTTTTTTGGATCATAAGGTGGATTTTGTGCTCTGGAAATGGGATTATTCCAGGTGTTCCTGGATAATCCCTGTCCCGTTCCTTCCCAGGCTTCCATTCTGTCCCTGGTGACCAAGATCAACAATGTCATCGACAATTTAATTGTGGCTCCGGGAACGTTTGAAGTGGTGAGTGCCAAAGTTGGGAAAAGAGCTCCACAGGAAGGTGCTCCCGGCCTGGGCTGGGTTAAGGATCGATGCTGAGCCCCCCAAACACGGCACGTGGGTTGAATTCCTGGGATTTTGGGGTGTTCTTCCGACAGCAAATCGAGGAGGTTCGCCAGGTGGGCTCCTACAAGAAGGGGACGATGACGACAGGGCACAATGTGGCAGATCTGGTGGTGATCCTGAAGATCCTGCCCACCTGTGAGTGCCCTCCGGGCGGGATCCGAGCGGCCCTTGGCACCTGGCCCAGCTCCAACCCTTCTCCTCCTCCTTTTCCTTCTCCTTTTTCCCAGTGGAAGCCGTGGCAGCCTTGGGGAACAAGGTGGTGGAGAGCCTGCGGGCACAGGACCCCAGCGAAGGTGGGGCCGCGCTCCGGAGCAGCGTGGGCTGAGATCCGCGACCATTCCCGCATTCCCACGGAGCTTCCCAGCACCTCCACGCGGAATTCCCGGTCTTTTCCCCCCTCAGTCCTGACCATGCTGACCAACGAGACCGGCTTCGAGATCAGCTCGGCCGACGCCACGGTGAAGATCCTGATCACCACGGTGCCGCCCAACCTGCGCAAGCTGGACCCAGAGCTGCACCGTGAGCGCCCGGCCGTGCTTCCCGCCCGGAGCTGCAGCGGCGCCCGGAGCCGGCTGGAAAAACCTGGGAATTTCTGCTTCTTGCAGTGGACATCAAGGTGCTGCAGAGCGCCCTGGCCGCCATCCGGCACGCGCGGTGGTTCGAGGAGAACGCCTCGCAGTCCACGTGAGTCCGGCGCCCAGGGATCCGTGGATCCCAATCCAAATCCTCATTCCTGAGAACATGGAGAGCGGTCCCGGTGTGGGACTGACCCTCCTCCTGCCTCTGCTCCAGGGTGAAGGTCCTGATCCGGCTGCTCAAGGATCTGAGGATTCGCTTCCCCGGCTTCGAGCCGCTCACGCCCTGGATCCTGGACCTGCTGGTGAGGGGACTCTGATGTGGTGCTGATCCCGATCCCGGCAGGAGTTGGGATTCTCATTCCAGGCTCGGATTCTTCCGTTCTTCCTGCCCTAATTCCTGTTCCTTTCCCCCTCCAGGGACACTACGCCGTGATGAACAACCCCACCCGGCAGCCCCTGGCCCTCAACATCGCCTACAGGTCCGTGGCATCGCTTCCCTCACAGGAATTCCCATTGCGGCTCCGTTTTCCCGATAAAACCGTTGGAATCTCAGGGGCTTGGCTGGGAGATGCATCCAACTCATGCAGCTAGCGGTGTTTTTGCTGGAAGGATCCAGTTTTAACCCACAATGTCCCGTGTGCAGGCGCTGCCTCCAGATCCTGGCGGCCGGGCTCTTCCTGCCCGGCTCCGTCGGCATCACGGATCCATGCGAGAGCGGGAACTTCCGCGTGCACACGGTGATGACGCTGGAGCAGCAGGTGAGGGGGAGGGTCCCCGAAGGGAAGGGGACACAGGGGTGGTCTCTGTGCCCACACTGACCCGTCCCTGTCCCCAGGACATGGTGTGCTACACTGCCCAGACCCTCGTCCGCATCCTCTCCCACGGAGGATACCGGAAAATCCTGGGACAGGAGGGTGACGCCAGCTGTGAGTGGTGCTGGGGGGGTGTGTCCGGGTGGGAATGGGGCTGGGATCCCCGACTGGGTCCCCAGGGTCACCTCTTGGCGCAGACCTGGCGTCCGAGATGTCCACGTGGGACGGGGTGATCGTGACGCCGTCGGAGAAGGCGTACGAGAAACCTCCGGAGAAGAAGGAAGGGGAAGAGGAAGAGGAAAACCAGGAAGAGCCGGCGGCAGGCGAGGAGGAGGAGAGCATGGAGACGCAAGAGTGAGGGCCCAGTGACACCTGTGCCGCCTGGAGCAGGTGAGGGGACACCGGCCGAGGGACACCAGGGGGTCTGGGCCCCTCCTCGGTCACTGACGCGTCCCTGTCCCGTGTCCCCGTTTTGTAAGTTGCACATTAAAGCGTCCCCCCTTTCCAGCGTGTCCTGCTTGTTCAGATCCATGTGGGATTAGATGGGAATGAGACAGGTGGAGCAGCTGGAGAAGGATCCAGGATTTGAAGGACCCACCTGGGGCTGCCCAGAACCCACTTGGGGCAGCCCGAATCCCACCTGGGGGTGTCCAAATCCAACCTGGAGGTGCCCGGATCCCCTTGGCAGTACCTGCCTGGCTTTGTTGTCCCCAAGGCCCCTCAGGGACGTGGGAGCATCACGGACTCTCAGTCACTTTTATTCCAGCGCCCACAAATCCGGGAACATGGCTCGGAGTGTCCCGGTTCCCTCGGCTGCAGGTGATGGGGGACATCCCCTCAATTCCTGAGCTGGGATAAACAGGGATACCTGCTCCCCTGCCTGGTCACTCGGTCACTTGCCCTGGTAGCCCCCAGCCTCCAGCATCGCCCTCCTCCGCACCGTCTCCTTGGCCACGCTGTGGTTCAGCCTCCGCAGCCGCTCCTGGACATGGCAAAAGTCACCTGTCAGCACCTGGGGGGGGGCTCTGGGACCCCCAGAACCCCCTGTCCTCCCTCACCTGGGCGTTCTGCAGGATGTTGTTAACCAGCACCACGCGGCGCCGGGCGTTCAGCAGCTTCTTCACGTAGGGGTCGAGGTCCAGCGCCACTTTCTGGTCCTCATTGATGCGGCAAAGCTCTGGGGAGGGGTTTGGGTGAGCCCCCCGTGCCCCCACGCTGAGGGGTGAGGGGGGCAGGGGTGACCCCCGGCTTTGGCTCACCTGTGGCCAGGCTGTCGATGTGCTCCCGCAGCTCCACCTGGCTCTCCCTGTGGAAGCGGGGCAGGTAAAACCTTGGATCTGCACCCCAAATCCACCTCTATCCCCCCCAATATGGGACCTGCAGCCCCCAACCACCTCTACCCCCCCCAGCCACCAACCTCCCCAGCACTGCCCACCTCCCGTACCCCCAAAGCCCTTCATCCCCAAATCTGGCCCCCACATGCACCCAAGGCCCTTCAGCCCCACGAAACTGCCCTTCCCGGCTCTACCTGCCCCTCAGCCTTTCAGCCCCGGCCCGCCGCGCCCCGGCCCGCTCCCGGCCCGTCCTGCCCCGCTCCCGGCCGCTCGGTCTGCCCGCACCTGACGCTGTGGACGTGCCGGTCGAGCTGTCGCACCGCGGGCCGCAGGAACTGCAGGAGCCCCTCAGCAAAGAGCTCCCGCGCCCCGGGGCCGCTCCCCGCCGCCATCTTGGCCCACAGGCGCCGCGGGAGCTGCCGGGAAACCGAGTCCGCGGGCCGGGAGAAGCCGCTTCCGGTGCGCGCCGCGGGAGCTGCTGGGAAATGTAGTTCCGAGGGCACAGCTGGAGGCACATCTGGAAACGCATCTGGAGGGGCATCTGGGGGCACAGCTGCGCTGCTGAGCGTCCGTCAAAGGCGCTGACAAACCCAGGCCACAGGCTCCAGCCCCATCCATCAAATAATGGTTAAAACAACACAGTTTTGGTCCTTTCACCTTGCTTTTTTGGTTTTTTTTTAATCTTCTTTTTTTTTTGTTTCTTTTCATACAAAAGTTAAGTCAGGAGGTGGAAATCAGCACTGAGGGCCTGGATCGGCTGCACTACAGCCAGGCCGCAAATTCCGACCCCATCCATTAAATAACCGTTAAACCAACACATTTTTGGTCATTTCGCCTCATTTTTTTGCCTTTATTTCCTTTTTTTTTTGGCTCTTCCTTCCAGGAGTCAGGCGTGGGCGTCGGGCAGGGCGTGCAGGACGTGGTCGAGCAGCTGCAGGGCGCGGTGCAGGTGCACCTCGATCCAGCAGGGCGTGCAGGTGATGCTGGCCCGGGGGTAGTCGGGCCCCCAGCCCTTGACGAAGCTCAGCCTAACGAGGCACAGGCGCCGCAGGTCATCCACGCCGAGCCCCGCGGCCACCGACAGCCCTGGGGGGGGTTACACGGTCACCACGGGGCTCCCAACCCACCCTGGGGTCACTCACCAACGGTGGGTGGCCACTGACAGCCCCGCGGGAGACATGGTCACATCATGGGGGTTGTGTCACCCCTGTGGTCACTCACCGATGGCCGGAGCGATGCCGCCCACTGAGCCAGGCCCGGGGATGCTGCCGGCCACAGCAGCGGCCTGAGCAGTGGCCGCAGCCTGGGCAGTGGCCGCCTGCTGCTGCATCTGCCGGTGGCACTGGCGCAGGTCAAACACCTGCGGGGACACGGGGGGACCCCTGAGCAGGGCGGCTTTGGGGTGGGGGGTACCCCGGTGTCCCCTTCAGCGTGGCCATACGGGGCTCTCTCCATCCCTTGCGTCCTTCCACTGCCCTCCCCCATTGCCCAAAACCCCCTAAAATCTGAGCACGGAGCTCCCCCCACCCCTGGTGCCCTTCCTGGGGGCCTGAGGACACCCAGAGACCCCCGGAGACCCCCGGAGACCCCCGACCTTGATGTGTGCTCCGGGGTAGACCTTGTGCACGGCGTCCCCGGGGGCTCTCCCGGCCTCCCTGTCCAGGTAGAAGCTCTGCACGAACACGGCGTGGTCGCTCCGGCAGCGCATCCACACGTCCCCCTCTCCGCGCCGCTCCAGCTGCACCCCCTTCCCGATGTGCAGCCTGGCCGAGACCCTCAGCACGGACCCCCACGGCCCCACCCCGGCTTCCACCCATCCGGGACAGGCCCCAGGTTTGTCCCCATTTTGCCCTGATTATCCCATGGTTTTCACTCATATCCCCCCCTCCCTCCTGCCCTAATTATCCCTCCTGGATCTCCCTTTCCCCCATATCCCCATTTTCCCCTCACATCTCCCCTTCCTCCTCTGATTCTTCCCCTTTTCCTCCTTCTGGCCTAATTATCCCCCGTTTATCCCCCATATCCTCCCTCCTCCCATTCATCCCCCATATCCCTCCTTCTCCCATTTATCCCCCATATCC
>NW_024581021.1:17368-49799 GCF_017639235.1 Corvus kubaryi
CCCCCCGTGCACCCACCGTGCCCTCTCGCTGGCCGCACAGCGCTGGACGTTGGAGAGCTGCCCCAGGCAGAACCGGGCCCCCCCCGAGGGGTCCACGTACCCGTCCACCACCACGGTGGGGCAGCTCGAGGGCACCTTGAAGATCTCCCCCACCTGCACGTCCTGCTCGAAGTAGGCGATGGAGCACCAGAATTCTGGCCCTGGAAGGGGGGTGGTGATTTTTGGGGGGGGGTGGGGGGGGGGTCATGGCACCCATGGGTGCTCAGGAGGGTGAGGGCACTCACCGGGGTGGGTGGACACGGGGGGCTGGAGCACGGGGTTGTGGTGGGGGGGCCCTGGGAGGGGAAGAGAGGGGGGGTCAGCACCCTGCAGACCCCTCCAGCCCTCACCCGGTGCCCCCCAAACCTACAGCAGGGGTTGGGGTGGTGCTGGGGGGCCTGCGGGTGGCTCTGGTTCTGTTGTGGTGTGGGGGGCTGTGACCCCTCCAAATTTGGGCTGTAGAGGACCCCACTGGTCCAGCTCAGTGGTGAACCTGAAGGGGAAGAGAGCGTGACACAGGGGGGTCCCCAAGGATGGCTGGGGGCAGTGGGGTGTCCCCATACTCACTGTGGTAGGGTGGTTTGGGGTACCCGTTCTGCAGGGGGAGCTGTGCTGGGGGGCCCTCGGCGTGGGGCAGGGGGAGCAGCGGGTCCTGGGGGGCCACTGTGGGGGAATACGGGAACAATGTGGGGTCACAGGGGGTCATTGTAGGGTACATGGGGTGGGGGGCTCGGGGTGATGCCCCCAAACCCTTGCAGGGTGGGGGTTAAGGGGGGGGGGGTCTCACCTTGGGGTGCCATGGGGAGCGCAGGGTAGGTCTGGGGCACACAGGGGGGCTCAGGGGGCTGCCGGGGGGGGCAGCGCTTGGCAGGGCTGGGCAGGGGGCTCGGCCCCCAACTCCCGACGGGCCGGCAGCTCCATCTGCACACAGTCATGGACAAACTCCTCCTTCACCGGACGCGGGGGGGGCACTGGGGAGGGCGGGGGACACACACCGGAGACCATGGGGGGCACGGGGACCCGCTGCGGGGGGCTGGGCTGGCTCCGGGGGGGCTCCCCGCCGGCCCCGGGCTCGGGTCTCACCTGTGCTCTTCTGGATGCTCAGACCTGTCGGGAGAGGTGAGGGGGGTTTAGGGGTGCTGGTGACCCCCCCCTTGGGGAATCCCCCCACCCGGGGGTCCCGGCTCACCGCTGGTGGGGGTCCCCACACGCTCGTAGTGGTAGGGGTTGACACAAACGCTGTCGCACTTGAGGTCGAAGGCGAATTGGCAGAATTTGACGGGTTTCAGCTCGTTTTTGTGCAGGTCGGGCCAGCGCCAGAGCCGGGCGTAGATGACGTGGGGGAACCCCTTCCTGCCGGCCACCTGCGGGGGCACAAAGGGAGGGGGCTGAGGGGTGGTGTCCCTCCCCAGCGTGACAACATCCAGCCCCGGGTGACACCGGGATCCCCCCAGAGCCCCCCCAGCGCGGGGCTGGCGCCAGGCCGGGGGTCCCCTCGTGCCTCCCGGCTCCAGACATAACAAACTCCCCCCGATCTCCCCCCCCGGGCCGAGGGCTGCCAGACACTGACTCATCCCGGGCAGGGCGGGCGCGGGGGATGCCGCAGAGGGGAGGGGGATGCGGGCAGGGGGATCCATCCGCTCCGACAGCGTGGGGAGGGGGCGTGGAGTTATGGGGGCACCCCAGGACCCCCAAACTTGGGGAGGAATCGGGGGGGTGGGGGGGTCAGGGGTTTTGGGATACCCCAACACTCAGGACCCCCAAACTTGGGGAGGAATCGGGGAGGGGGTCAGGGGTTTTGGGACACCCCAACACTCAGGACCCCCAAACTTGGGGAGGGTTTACAGGGGGTGTCACGGGTCACCTGTGTCCCACTCAGCCCGGGGGGTTCCCGGGGGGTTCCAGGCTGGGCCAGCCCCGCCGAGCCCCCCGTCCCCGTGTCCCGGGGGTACCTGGAGCCGCCCGTCCAGGGTGCGCTGGACGGTGACACACTGGCCGGGCTGGGCCCCGCCGGAGGTGACAGCGGCCACGAGCGCGTCCAGCTCGTCCCTCTTCTCCTTCAGCTTCCTGAGGAGGCTCTGGATGGCGCGGCGGGCGAAGGCCTCGCTGTCCCCTCCCTGCCGGTGGCACAGCAGGCTGTGCACGATGCCGGGGCCGCTGTCACTGCCCAGGGACATGGCGCTGCGGCCCTGCAAGGCACAGGCGTGACCCTGCCTGTCACCCTGCTGCAGGGGACACGCTGTCCCCACTGCCCTCGCCTGCGCGGGGACACCGAGCCGGGTGCTGCTGGCACAAGGGACATGTGGCCCGTGTGGCACCGGGAAGGTGGCACCCTCCTCCAGGTGAGGAGGACATGGGACAAAGCCATCTGTCACCCAACGCCTGGGTTCCACGGTCCCTGAGTCCCAGGGGGTGAGGTGACAGGACATAGGGTTTACAGGGACACTCAGGCTGTCCCCAGCTCCCCACAGCAGCAGAGCCAGAGCTGGGTGGTGGCACCCTGGCACCAGGCTCGGGGACAGCGGTGTCCCCAGCGCCTGGCAGGGCGCAGAGCTGTGTCCGTGCCCGGTGCCATGGGGACGGACCCGCTCTCGCTGCCGCCGCCGAGGCCAGACTAAACAGAGCCCGGCCTGGCGCCGCTCCTTAACCCCTCTCTCTCCCCGACTTCTCCCTTTCCTGTCTCCCTGCCAGACCCTGCTCACGCCAGAGCCTGGATGCAGCGTTCCAGAGCCTTGGAAAATCCTTGGGATGGCGGCAGACACAACAAACCGCTGGTTCCTGCTCCTTATCTGGGATCGGGAGGGAGCCTGGGTGTCCTGCCAGCACCCACTGCGCGTCCCCCTGTGCCCGGCTCCTCCAAGATGCCATCAGGGCATGGGGACACTTCCAGGGATGCTGGAGGGACCCCATGGAGCCCCCCGTGGTGGGCATACAACCCTGAGTCCCTCGCCAGGCTCTGGGGTTCATCCCGGGGATCTCATCCCGGGATCTCATCCCGGGGATCTCATCCCGGGGATCTCATCCCGGGGATCCTGGTGCTGCCTCAATGCCAGCATTCCTTGCTCCCTGCCATGATCCCTGCCCATGCTCTGCCTCAAGTTTTGGGGCTAAAAGCAGTGGAAGAGGGGACACTCTGCGAGCTGGGGCTGTGCAGGGTCACCCTGGCAGGGTCCTGGTCCCCCCGGCTCTGGTGGCTGCATCCCAAGGCTGCTCCAGGCAAGACTGGAAGGGTCAGAACCACCTCTGTCCCCTTCCAAAACTCAGCCCAGTCCGCTTTGGGGAAAACTGGTGTGAGTGGGGGCCAGACGTGGTTTCTCCCTGGCTCCATCCTCACCCCACATTGCTCCTGCCAGGAGAACCCCTGTCTGATCCCATGTCCCGAGTCCCAAAGCTCTTCGAACAGGGATGCTCCTGGCACACCATGGGGCACGGCGAGGTGACAGGGATGGTGCAGGGGCTTTGAGGGGTGACAGGTTTCAAGGAAGGGACACCAGTGGGGACCCCCAGGGGACCGATGAGGGGTCGGGCCCTACTCACCTCCGCCGCCCCCGGCTGCCCTCACTCGCGGCCCGGCTCCCGCCGCATCTCCTCCGGCTCACGGTGCTGCTGCCCTGCTTGCAGCCCCCTCCCTCAGTCCTCTGCCCTTCCCTCAGCCCCTTCCTGCTGCCCTCAGCCTCCCCCACCTTCCCTCTCCTCCTTCCCTCAGCCCTTTCCCGCTCCCTCAGCCCTTTCCCAACTCCTTCCCTACAATAACAAAAGGAGCGGCCGGAGCGCGTGAGGCGCCGCCGCGCCGCAGCCAATGGCAGCGCCCGAGACAGCCGGGCCTCGCCCCGACAGCCAATCGCGGCCGCGCTTTCACGGCCCGAGCCTCCAGACGGGCCCCGCCCCCGGCGCCGCCGGGTCCCAGAGCCCGCCCTGCCCCGCTCCCACCGGGAATGCCGCGGGTCCCGGTTATCCCCTGGGAATGCCGCCGGTCTCGGTCCCGGTTACCCCCCGGGAATGCCGCCGGTCTCGGTCCCGGTTATCCCCCGGGAATGCCGCGGGTCCCCGTCCCGGTTATCCCCCGGGAATGCCGCCGGTCCCGGTCATCCCCCGGGAATGAGCCGGGAGCCGGTGGATTCCCAGTGCGAGCCAGAGCTGCCCCAGCCCTCTGCCCGCACCCCCTCTTCCTTCTGCCCCTGCAGAGTAAATTCAGGGAGAGTAGGAACAGAAAAATCCCATTTCCAGAGAAAACCCCCACACAGCGCTTTTGGGAATTCTCTCTCGTTTAACTAACCAGAAATGCAAGATTCCAATGGAACAGGTAAACTTAAAGCATGGAAGGGGAGTGATAAAAGCACAAACCCTTCCCCAAATCACACCAGGTTCAATTATGTTTTTGAAAAATGATTAATTTTGGAATCTGTTCTGGAAAAAGAGGCATTTCCAGAACTCCAGTTCGCAGTCCTGGCTGAATTTTCTGTCCCTGCCTCTCATTCCTTTAAACAAACACTTGAACCACACAGAAACACGGCGCCAAAAGAACTCAAGCTTCAACCCCCAAAAACCCACTGAAACAAGGAATTTTTCCACCTGCTCCAACCCCACAGGAATTTTTGGTGCAGAACAAGAGGATCTGAGTGTCTGGAAGGAAAACAACAGCCAAACTCAGGCTCTTCCTGCTGGGAAGGCTGGATTTTGCTTCAGGTGGGTTAAACTGAACTCCAGCTGGGAACTTGGTGATCCCAAAAATCCAACAGCCAATCCCAAAACCCAACAAAACCATCCCAAAACTCAACCGTGGAGCTCCAGAGGCACACAAACACCTGGTCCCCAAGCCACGGATGCATCCCTGGCACCACCAGCAGCAGATTCTCCACGGCAGATCCATCCCCCGTACGTTTCCTCGGGGAAAAACCACCAAAAAGATGCCCCAAAAGAACAATCCAAAAAAAGTTTAATACAACAGAGAGTATCAAAACATCGAAGAACACACTAAGTCTGAATTTTCCATCGGGGATTCCCACTGCAGCTCCCGATGGAACGATTCCCCCCCTTCCCCCGGCAGTCCCGGCCCCTCAGTCGGTGGCCTCGGGATCCGTCTGTGCCATGTACGCATCCAGCTCGGCATCCAGGTGTCCCTTGGTCTTGGACATGTAGGCGTCCAGCTGGTTGTCCAGCTGCTCCTTGGTGAGGGCTGGGCGTGCGGAGCCTCTGCCGCGGCCCCGGCCTCTGCCGCGCCCGCCGAAGCCGCCCCGGCCCCGCCCGGCCATGCCGCGACCTGCCGGGATGGATGGATGGAAAACACGTCACTCCCTCCATCCCAGCATTTCCCACCCTGCTCGGCTCCATGAGGTGCTCCCGAGTCGGTGCAGATGCTCAAACAGATGTTGGATTCATGGATACGCTCCCAGCTCTTTCTCAGCCCAAGAACTGTCACTCGAACCGATCAGGAGCTTCCCGAGAATTCCTCAATCCCAGCGCAACACCAACATCTGGCTGTAAGATCAACACCCCCCCCCAACATCTGGCTCCTGCATTTCCCCCCTCACACCCCTGCTCCACATCTGTTTTAAAAATAACCAAGTTTTGGATAATTGGTTTTTATTCCAGGCTGGGAATTTTTGGGACTGCAGGTTCCACGCCCCAGCCTTAACCAGGAAAGGATTCCAGCTGAATTCCTGTTGTTCCCGAAGCCCCAGGCACTCACCTCTGCCGCCGATCCCTCCCCGGCCCATGGCACCCCGGCCCAGGCCGCCTCTTCCCGGGCCCCCGCGGCCCCTGATCCCGCCTCTCCGCAGGCCCATCCGGGGGGCAATCCCTCTCCCGCCGCGGAGCAGGGCTTGACCTTCAGTGGAGAACCAGAAAAGCGGGATTTCAGCCCAGGGAAGAGCGTAAGGGGGAGATGCTGGGGATGGCAGCGACAGCGGCCGTACTGACCTCGGAGCGCGACCCCTCCTCGGATCATGGCCCGGGCGCCGCGGCCCCGCAGGGCCCCCCGGGGCATCCCCCGCTGTCCCAGGGCCAGGCCCCGGCCCCCCAGGGCTCCGCGGGCCAGCGTCCCCGCCGGCCGGCCCAGCCGCGCCTGGATGTTGCTCTTGCCGAGGCGTTGCTTCAAGCTCTTCTGGAAGAGAAGATTTGGGTGGGACAGGAGTCATGCAGCAATCTGGGATTGGGGACACAGCACACGCAGCGTGGGGTTGGAATAATGCGCTTGAGACGGAGGGTTGTGCCTGAAACCCAGGCCTGCATTCCCAAATAATCAGCAACGGGAGTTCGTCCCGCTGCTCCTCGCAGCGGCTACCGAGGGAGGGTGGAGCTGGGGTGGGATTTTAAGGGCTGGCACCGACCGGCAGCGACTGTCGCTGCCGTGGGACTGTGAGGTGAAGCACTCGGCAGCTCCCGGACCCCGGGATGAGCCATTTCTCTGGAAAAATAGAGAGGAGACATCAACACCCAGCATCCGACACCCCCACGCCAACACCAACGACCACGGAACGACGACGTGTTACTTATCCGAGGTAAAAAATGGAACTGACTGCAAGTCCCTCCCAGGTATCATTTTTAGGATCATGAAATGCCCTGAGTTGGGAGGGATCCATCAGGATCATCCAGGCCAACTCCTGCCTCTCCACAGACACCCCAAAATCCCACTCTGTGCATCCCTGAGAGCGTTGTCCAAACATTCCTGGAGCCCTGGCAGCCTCAGGGTCGTACCCATTCCCTGTTCAGTGCCCCAGCATCCTCTGGGGGAAGAACCTTTCCCCGATCTCCAACCTGAACCCCCTGACACGGCTCCAGCCGTTCCCTGGGTCCTGTCCCCGCTCAAAGGGAGCAGAGATCGGAGCTGCAGATCCCTGAGTCTCCCCTCTGCTCCAGATGGACACACCAAGTGCCCTCAGCCACTCCTTGTATGGCCCCTCCAGACCCTTCTCCATCCTCGTGTCCCTCCTTTGGACACTCTCCAACACCTTTTTTTACAGAATCCCAGAAGTATCCAGGCTGGGAAAGATTGTCCCAGACAATCAAGTCCAATCCCCACCTTGTCACCAGCCCAGAGCACCTAGTGCCAAATCTCTGGACACCTCCAGGGATGGCGACTTCCAAACCTCACTGGGCAGCCCTTTCCAACACCTGACAACCCTTTCCAGGAAAAAATTCCTCCTGATTCCAACCTGACCCTCCCATCAGGAGCTGTGGAGAGCCAGACTGTCCCCCACACTGAGCCTCCTCTTCTCCAACAGCCCCCCCACACTCACCCTCCATCCCCTTCCCTTCTCTGGCCTCTGTCTCCTTCTGGAGCCGTTTTTTCCACTTCCTGCAAGGCCCAAATCCCCTTTTCCCTCACCTGTTTGAGCTTCAGAGCGGCCTGCACAGACGGTCTGTTCTCCATCTGCTGGGCCAGGCGTCTGTTTCGGGCGCTGGCCAGCTGCTGCTGCTGCATGGTGGCCCGGATATTCACCGGCATCGGCTGTTTGTTCTTCAGCATGTTAGTGAAGCTTCAAGGTCGAATAAAACGGGGTTTAATTAAAGCTTAAAACACACAATTATCGGCATTTCACGGTGCTCGAGTGGGGCTCCAGCTCCCATGAACCTTATGCAAAGAGTGGTACTTATGGGATTACGGATTCCTCGCTGGCCGCGAGGACTGGAAAGGCAGGAATGAGGTGGAAGATTCCAGTGGGAATGAGAAAGCTGGAGGTTAGTGGGTTTAGAGATGGCAGAAGGGGTGACAACCAGCAGGAAGCGGGGATGGCCGTGACGGGGGGGGGGGGTGGGGGGGGAGAAACAGGACAGCAAAAGCCAAATCAACCCCCAAAAAATCTGGGAAAAGCATCAAAATTCCAGGGCAGGAGGTAGGTTGGAAAGACACCACGCGCGGCGTCCTCCAGCACCAGGTTGGAAGGGATCGTCTTAAAGCCTTTTCCAACCTTAACAATTCCATGATTCTACAAAATTCCACCACCCAGAGCATCTCCTGAATTCCACCCAGCTGTTCTCCTGAAATGAGGCCACTTGGGAATTTATGTGGCGCTTTTATTTCTCAATTGAAGAGCAAACACGCAGCGAGATGGCGAATAAAGCTCCTGAGCAGCAACCCAGCAGCTTCCTGGGAGCTGGAGAGTGAAATCCACCCCCCCAAAAACGAGGAATATGGGCTGACAGGGAGGGAATGTGCCAGCAAGGTGTCCCTGAGCTCAGGCCACACCTCCCTGCAGCACTGCCTGGAGCAAAAGCTGCCCCATCCCAACGCATTTAACCCCAAAGTGCTCGGCGGGAGAGCGGGACACCCGTTAGTCGTCACAGAGGAGCCACACGTGGAAAAACCCAGTGGAATGACCCACGGGAAGAGCTCAAGGACAGAGAGAGATGGAGGTGAAGCGAAGCTTTTGCCTCTTACAAGGCCCAGAAGGGCCTTCGGGCCGGTTCCGAGGCCGCCGCCGGCCTCTTACAGAGCCCACCCGGGCAGGTGGGACCCTCGGGCGCGGCAGCAGAGCCAAAATACCAATGTCAAAACATGTGGGAGAGACAGGGAGGGTGTGAGGTTGGTCTCTGCTCTTACAACACATCCCACCGGATTTACTTGGCGAATCAACACTAAAACACGGAGAAATCCCTCTGGAATTTGGCCCTTTTAACCTTGTGTGCCGCAGGGGTCGGAGGGTAAGGCAGGTGTGGAGGCACCCGCTCGCTCGACGAGGTTAAAAGAGGGCGGAAACCACGGTGGGTTTTGGATTTGGATAGTGAGAATTAAGTAAAAAAAAAATGATTTCTTAGGAGCTGAAGGTGCCGTTGGCTTCCTCACCGCTCGTTCAGAGACATCTTGGTGGTGCTCTTTAGCACGACCTTCGGTGCTGACTGTGCAGCCATCTTCAGAGAATCTGCAAAACAGGGCCCAAAAGAGAAAATTTAGACCTTTGTTATACATTTATAACCATTAAATGCTAAAAATCCCCCCATTCTGCCTCCTTGGGTGGAGGACGTCAAGATTGGGGCAGGTTATGAGTAACATATTCATTTATTTTCAGTGTTTTTTAGCCCTCTGCCAGAATTTTTTGGCTCTGATTCTGGGATTTTTTTAATGTTTTCTAGCTCTCTCCCAGTTCTAATTAATCAGAGAGTTCCTTTATTTCACCCTGACCAAAAGTTTATCTTTTCATAGTGACTATTTCAGCAATATTAGGAGGAATAATACAAAAACCCAGCAGCAAGATGGCAACCAAATGCCATCTTCAGAGTAAAGATGCAAAACAGAACCAAGGACATCAAATTTATATGATTGCCACGTATTTATATAATTAAACATTAAAAAACCTCTGTTCTGTGTGGAGAGAATTAAGAGTGAGGCAGGTTATAGGTACTGTATTTATTTATTTTTAGTGTTTTCTAGCCCCTCACCAGGTTTAATAAATACGGGAGTTACTTCAATTCACTTTTAGTAAAAATTTCTCTTTACAGTGAATATCTTATCTTTTTTTGGAGTAATAACACAAAAATCCAGCTGTAAATAGCGACCAAATGCCTTTAGCACAGTGACACCTCCACATTTCCCATGTTTCTAGCATTACCAAGGTGCAAACCCCAATTTTAGGGGCAGAGCGCACAAAATTAGGAAAAAAAATCTTAAGATTATGCTATGAAAGCATCGTATCCTTTAAAAACATCGAGGTTCCACCTCCCTCAGGGCAGGGATTTAAATCCCACCCCGTGCTGGATGCTACAGAAACATGCTGAGCTCCAGCCCCTGAGCTCCGCAGATCGATTTATTAATTTCATTTATAATTAGCAGCAAATTTAACGGGTGGATGACGGCCGGGATGCGCTCACCCTATAATACCTTCAAAAAACCGCTTTATTGAGAGGATTAACAGTCAGAAATTGAGATAACAGAAAGCCTTCTTCCTGTCTCCCATTATATTTAAAATTTTTATTTTAAGATAAAGCGGCTTTTTCAATTTGAAGTGGTTTTTAAAGCATTTTTCTTCCTGAGGGGGAAAAAAACCCAACCCGCTCCGCCCACCTCAGCCCCGACCCCAGAGCCCGATCAGGGTGAAAAGCCCCGACCCTGAGGGGACCCCCCGGACCGTGAGGGGACTCCCCGGGCCCTCAGCGGCGCCCCGCCCCCGCACAGCCGTGCCGGTCGCTCACCGAAGCACACGGTCGCCAGGTCTCCGGTGGCTCCGGCGGGCAGGCGGGTGAGTGCGGGGCCGGAGTGGGGCCGGCGCGGGGCCGGGGCTGGCGCTGAGCTCCGCCCGCTCCCGCTCCCGCCGCCGCCGCCGCCGCTTCTCCCTCAGCCGCCCGAGACAAAATGGCGCCGGCGCCGCTCCCGCCCCCGCCGAAATGGCGGCCGCGCGCTCGGCCACGCCCACCGCCGCGCGAGCCCCCCCCCCAGGTGGGCGGTGGTTGGTGCAGCCCCCGGAGGGGGCGGGGAAATGGGCGGGGCCAAGGGAGGGGGCGGGAACGTTCTGGCGGGAATGGGGGGGTGGCGTTCTGGTGACGTCATAGAGAGTGGTGGAATCATCATGGAATCGTCATGGAATCGTCATGGAATCGTCATGGAAGCGTGGGACCAGGGAGTTACGGGATCGAGGAAATAGGGCGTCATGGGAGCGTGGAGTCGCGGAGCCACACGGTGGTGGAACCCTCGGATTTGCGGAGTTGCGAACTCCGTGCGTCGGTTTTGTCAGCTCCGTTGTCGATTCCATTTTCACGGAGACGTCACAGAATCCTGGAATTACGGAATCACGGAATTGCGATGGGCTCACAGGATCAGGGAGTCATAGAGTCACAAAATTACTGGGTCCTGGAATCATATAGGATCCAGGGGTTAGGGAACTGTGGAGCTGGAAGGGACCACCGAGTCCAACCCCTGGCCCTGCCCAGGACACCCTCAGTGTCCCACCATGTCCGTGGGAGCACTGTCCAGCTGTTCCTTGACCCCTTTCCCGTGCCCCTTTCCCGATGTCCATCCCAGCCCTGGCAGGGCCAATCCCGAGCCGGGATCGCAGGCGGATGATGGCGCTGGTGGCCCTGGTGGGGCCCTTGGCCACCGTCCCATCCCGCTGGGCCGGGAGATCCCAACCGGTTCCTCCAGCCCCACAGGCGCAGTGCCGGCGCCTCTGGAGCCACCTGCAGCGAGTCTCAGCCTGTCACCCCCACTTCCCAAATCCCGGTGCTCCCGTGTCCCACACCCCAACACCGGCCGGGATCACCTGCCCCGGGGTCACCCTGCCCTGGGCAATCCTGGTGGATTCCAGGGTGGATCCCAGGGTGGAGCCAGGGGTGTCTCCGGGCATTTGGGGTGACCCAGGGTGGCTTTTCCCCGTGACCCCAGAGTGGGAATATTCCCTGGAATCCCCAGGGGCACTCGCAGGGGGACAGGGCAGGAATCCCGACGCCAGCAATGAAGGAGCTGACAACACACCTCGGGCTGGATTGGTGCCTTTATTGTGGAGCTGGATCCCAGCGGGATCCCCTGGGAATGCTGGGGAGCAGAGGGAGTGAGCTGAGGGGTGGTGGGGAGGGGGGGGGGAGCTCTGGATTTTGGGAACCCCGGTCCCGCCGCGGTGGGGGGGGGGGTCAGGCGTTCTCCCAGAAGAAGGTGTTGCAGGCCACGGTCAGGGCTGCCACCAGGACCACGAATTCCTGGAAATCCACCTCTCCATCACCGTTCTCATCCAGGTCCTGCATGATCTTCTCCACGGCCCCCGCGTCCTTCTGGGTCTGGGGGGGGGGGGGGCACAGGGTGAGCCCCGGGGCTGGGCAGCTGCTGTTCCCCCAGGGAATGGGGGAAAGGGAGCCCCCCCAGGCCCCGGACTGGTCCCAGTTACCTCCAGGAAACATCCCAGCTCGCTCTGCAGCAGCTCCTTGAGCTCCTTCTTGCTCAGCTTGTACTTGTCGCCCTCCTTGCCCGAGTAGTGGTGGAAGACGTTGATGAGGGTCTCCATGGCCCCTTCCAGCTGCGATCCCATGGCTCTGGCTGCGGGACCCCCGGCACGTCACCCGCCAGCCCCCCTGTCTCAGTGCCACCCCCCAAATGTCACCCACCCCCCGGCCATGGCCCTGCTGGGCAGGGTTGGGGGATCTGGGGGGGTTCCTAGGGGCTGGGTAAGGAGTTCTGGGGGGGTTTTGGGAGGGAACAGAGGCGCCTGTGCTCACCTGAGCTCCCCGCGCTCCGAGTGTGCCCTCCCGGCCCGGCCGGGCACGTTAAATAAGCTCCAAGCCCCCTCCCTCCGGGAGGATCCGATACCGGGGCTGGACAGCCCGGCTGGCACCGCCGGCCACCCCCGCGGGGGCCGGGCGTGGGGGGCAGAGCCCCCGGGGTGGCAGCGGGCAGCACCTGCGGACCCCGCGGGCAGGGCCGGGGTGACAGCATCACTTCAGGGGGCTCCTTGTGCCCAGCCTCGGGTGCTCCCCACCACCCCTGGATGCTCCGGGACGCAGAAAAATCGGAGAAATTGGGAGGGTTGGGATGGGCACCGGAGTCCCTCGCTGGGGTCAATCCCTGCCGGAGTCCCCAGGGACCCCCAGGTGACCGCGGTGGCCACGCCGTGACCCCGCGGTGTCACCGCCGGCATCCCCCATCTGTCAGCGCCGCGGGGCCGCATCCGCGGGGCCGCATCCACGGGGCCGGATCCGTGCCCAGCCCCGCTCCCGGGGCTGATAAAGGTATCCGGTGTCCTCGGCCTCGCCACGGGAGCCAGCGGGGCCCGGGGGGAGCCGCGGGGGCTATCGGGTGACTCTGCGGGGCCCCCCGTGAGCTCAAAGGCCTCTTGTCCAGCTGAAAAGGCCCCACAATTCCAAGCCGGACGTTGCTGCAGCAACGCCTCGGCCAAGAAACCGGATTCCGAGCTGGCCTGGGCGATGCTGATAATCCCGCGGATCCCGTTACGGCCCCGGATCCGCGCGGGCTGGACCCCCGTGGCCTCCCCGGCTCCGGCATCCCTGGGGAGCTTAGCTCCCAAATTCCTCAGCTCCCAAATTCCTCATCCCACCCTTTCTGGGAGCACCCCCCCCCCCCCAGGAATTGGGACCCCTCCCCCAAACAGGAGCTGCATTTTCACAAGAGCCGCGTGGTGCCGGGCTCTTCATCCTGGATCCCAGCCCTAATTTGGGGTTAATTACATCCCGCTACCTCCGTTTCCATCTTCCTGTGCCCGTGGCTGGGAAAGGCTGAGGGTGGGCCCTGCCTGGGGACCCCAAAATTGCTGCTCCTGTGGGGCCAAACCCCCTCCCCACTGCCCCGGGAATGAGGGCGCTGGGGGTCCTGGATGGACATGGGGGGGCCCAGACAGGGATGGGGGTCCCAGCTGGAACTGGGGGTCCCAGCTGGAAGTGGGGATCCCAAACGGCAGCTCAGCTTCCCAGCAGGACACAGCTCCCATCTGTGGCGTGGGGCAGGGAGGGGGGGCTCCAGGAGGGGTCAGATCCTGAGCCTGGGGATGGGGGGGACTGGGAAGGACCCCGGTGGCACTCACTCGGTGTGTCCCTGTCCCCGGAGCGGCTCGGCAGCGGGCGGGATTCCGGGAACGCCCGGGAACGTCACCGGGGCAGCAGCTGCTCGGGACGGGGACAGGCATCACCCAAAAATAACCCCGACCCCACTCTCTGCCAGGCAGGGTCAGAGGGGACAGAGCCAGGACTGCCGGACACCGGCACGGCCGGAGCGTCCGAGCGCTCCTGAGGGCTCCGGCCGCTCCCGAGAGCCTGAACTGGGCATCCCCAGACCTCCGAACCCTTTTGGGAGAGCAGGATCCGGCCCCAGCGGCGGGACCGAAGTGGCCCAGGGGGAACCCCCAACACTGGGGGGGTCCCGGGGGTCCCGGACCCCGCGGCGGGGGCAGAGCACGCCCGGCTGGCACATTCCCAGGACAAGCCCTTTCCACAACGGGAGCAGCGAGGGACATGCCAGGAGCTTTACACACACTTGGAACAGGTTTCAGCCACTGCGACTCCCCTGCTCCGCTCTGACCTAGCCAAACCAGTCGCTCCAGTTCCCGGTGCCGGGGCTGGGCCGATCTTGTCTCCCCGTCCCATCGCCGGGGCTCTGGAAGAGGCTTTTCCATCCATCGGCGGGGGTTTGGAGTGGGAGGAGCCGCTGGGGACACCGCGGTGGCTCTGGGCACCTGCTTTGGCCCCACGGTCCGCTCCAACGAGCCCCGACGGGGCCAGCAGGGGCCACTGCCGGGCTGGTCACCGTGGCGGCCACTGTGACCATCCCTGGTTGGGGTCCCCAGCCCAGACAGGTTGTGTGGACAGCCCCAAGACCACGACATGGAAGTGGACCCTGACCCCCTGGGTTGCACGTGGTCACCCTGTCACACGGGGTCCCGTGGTCCTGTATGGCCCAAGTCCCTATACGGTCCCTGTCCCTATATGGCCCCATCCCTGTCCCTAGATGGCCTCAGTCCCTCTATGGTCCCAGTCTCCATCCCTTTATGGTCCCCTCCTGCCCCTGCCAGGGTCCCCAAGGCCGGGTGACCACTCCCTGCCTGTCGGGACGGTCCAGATGGGGACCCCAGGGTGATAAAAGACCTGGAGGCGCCTTTCCTGCGTCCCCCTCCTGTTGTGGGGCCACTGCAGCATCTCCCCCTTGCTCACCCCATCCCGACTCCCCGAATTCCAGGGCCAGGGAGTCATGGGCCCGCCTGGCTCCCGGGGCCGGTGATTCACCCCAAACCTGTCCCGGTCCCTGCCGGGCCTGACTCACCCGGCGGTTTCCCAAGAGACCATCTCGGTCCCCTGACGTGGGGCTCGACGGACGTCCCAGCCCTGTCCCCCTGTCATCCCAGGGCCGGATGGGGCTGCAGGAAGCCAATTCCTGCCCCGTGAGCTGGTGTGGCATTTGTGGGGTGGGGACAGAGCCTCCCTGCACCCGTGGAGAGGTGCAGTGAGTGTGTCAGGGCTCAGCGCAAACCGCGCTGGTGACGGGCACATTGTGTGGGGACCTCCCTGCCCTCGGTCCCCAAAACACCCCCGGGACTTTGGGACCCCAAATTCCCATGTGTTGCCCTGGGGGGCTGCTCGCTGCAGCCTCGCTCCTTGTCACCCCGGTGGGTGAGGTTGGGGACATTGGGGACAGTCCCGGGGCTGTGTCCGGGGTCCTCTCAGGGTGTTGGGGTCCCCGTGGGAATGTCGGTGCCAGCGGGACCTGCCGGGTGGAAACGTGCCAGGGCTGCCATGTTATAAATACCTACTGATTAAAGGGGAGTGCTCGGGCCGTTCCAACCCCCTAATTAATTTGGATTAATTAATTTTTACAGAGCCCACTATTAATAGGGATGATGTCAGCGGGCGGCTGAGTCACAACTCTCACTCGGTGCGGGTCGAGCCGGGCCCTGGGTCGGTGACACTGCCGGGGCCAGGCCGGGATGTGACAGGGACGTCACCGGGGCGCTGGGGTCACATCCTTGTCCCCAGCGCACCCCCAGCCCTGTAGGGAGGGAGTTGGGGGTGACATTTTCCCTGCACCCCCGGAATGGGGCTCAAAGTTTGGATTCAATCATCTCGGAGGTCTTTTCCAGCCTAAATGATCCTGAGAATGATCCCGTGAATGTTTCTGCGAACGGTTCCGTGAAAGGTCCCGGGCGGTGCTCCAGCCCCGGGGGCTTCTCTGCCCGCGGTCCCGTCCTGTCCCCACCGGAGGTCCCCGGGCGGCGCCGCCGAGGCCGCGGCGAGTTCAGCCCGAGTTTGGTCCGGTGCCCGCTTGGGGAGGGAGCAGAGGACGGAGGGACGGACGGAGGGAGGGACGGACGGACGGCGGCGCCCGGGCGGTGTCTGCGCGTCCGTCCGTCCGCACCAGGAAACCCAACACCGGCGCGGGGAGGGGGGGACACAAAGGCTGCGCTGTCCCCTCCTGCGGCGCAGGTATAAAACCTCCCGAAACCTCCCCAAACCTCCTGAACCCCCCGAAACCTCCCGGGGGCCACAACCTGCCCGCAGCGAGGGGGTAAGTGCGGCATCGCCGCCCGCAGCTCCGGCCCCACCCCGGGCACGGCAGCGCCGCTGGGGACCCCTGATGTGCCTCTGTCCCTTCCCCGTGTCCCCGCTCCTGGGCCGGGTGGCAGCGGCGTCATCACCGGGACCTGCTGCCCCTCGCCGTGGCCCTGCACAAGCCCCGGAACCCTCCTGAGCCCTGCGGGGCTGAGCTGAGCCCTCGCAGACTCGCTGGGCTGGGGAGGTGGCGAGGGTCCCCCCGGGACACCCCTCTGTCTCCGACCCCCTCTGGGCTCCTGTCCCTGCAGCCCCGGGCCACCAGCGTGTCCGGTGCCATGGCCACGGCCGAGGTGACCGATGTGACCGAGGTGACTGACGTGACCGAGGTGACCAAGCTGACCGAGCTGGAGACGGCCATCGAGCGCATCGTCACCGTGTTCTTCACCTTCGCGGCCAAGGAGGGCAAGAAGGGGACTCTGACCGCCGGGGAGTTCAAGGAGCTGGTGCGGCTCCAGCTGCCCAACCTGATGAAGGTGAGGGGAGCGCCAGCACCGCGGGGTCCCCGTGGGTCCCCCCCTGAGCTGGGGGGCTGCTCCCGATCCCCTGGGATTTGCAGGCAGGAGCAGCCTCTGCTCCCCCCATGTCCATCCCGGCCCTCTGGGGACAGGGAAGTGGCCGAGCCTCCCGCGTCCTCCCCGCAGGACGTGCCCTCTCTGGAGGAGAAGATGAGCGAGCTGGACGTGAACAACGACGAGGAGCTGAGGTTCGGCGAGTACTGGCGGCTGATCGGGGAGCTGGCCAAGGCCATGCGCAGGGAGAAAGCGGGGAAGAAGTGACGGGGCCGCTGCGGAGACTCGGCCGACGTGCGGCAAATAAAAGAGGTCTCCCTGAGCCTGAGCATCGCTGCTGTTCTTGGTGGGGGCTCCTGATTTGGGGCCCCATCTCCTCCCCTGTGGTGGCCACGCTGGGGACCGGCCCAGCCCCGGGAGGGTGGGATGGGGATCACTGGTGGCTCTGGGCACTCCGTGATGGATGGGGCTGTTCCCACATTGCCCTTGTGCTGGTCTGGCTTTTGGGGTGTCACCCTGCGCCCCACAAACACCTTCCTGCCGCGGTGGGGGCTGGGTGGGGGGCAGAGCTATGGCTGTGGCCGGGGTGGGGCTCGGGAGATCCCTGGAAGCGATGCCGCACTGGCCGCGGTGGCCGCCAGCTCCGTGGCATCAATGCCCGTCCTCTGCAGGGTCTTGAGTGGCACAGGGCGACACATCCACCAGCACATCCCGCTTAGGGAATGTCCCCATTCCCAGCATTCCGCTCCCAAATCCTGGCGCTGCTGGGCCGCGGTGAAATCCCGCTGTGGGGTGACCATCCGGGGCCCGGTGGCCGTTCCCACGCGGCGCCGCGGCCGCGCCAGGCCCGGTTGGATGGGGAACCATCAATGTGGCCGGGAAGGAGGCGTTTCCCGGCCCCACGCTGGCCCGGGGCCAGGCTCCCAAATGAGACGCCTTGCACCACGGAGCTCCCACTCACACCTCCCCGGTATAAAACCCCGGCCCGCCGCAGCCCGCGCACACCCGGGACAGCCCGTGCTGCAGGTAAGTGGCCCGGCCGCCCCTCGGGACGGGGGTCTGCGCCCCCGGGCCCCTCTGCTCCCACGCTCGTCTCTGCCACAACTTGCGAGGACGCCGGGGACGTGTCCCGGCAGCTCCGCCGCCGCATCCCGGGGCTCCTTCCTCGCCCTGCGCTCGGGGATGAGGAGGAGTCCTGGCGCTGGAGGAGGAGAGGAGGCTCCCCCCGGAGCCGAGAGCTGAGCTTGGCTTCCTTCCCTCGCCAGCTCCCCCGGACCCCGCGTCGCAGAGGAGAGACCCCCGGCGCTGCCCCCGAGGAGCCGCGAGGAGCAGGATGGGCCAGTGCAACTGCCGCAAGAAGCGCAAGGTCCGGCGGGGACACTGCGGCACCGGGACCCCCGGCGGGGCGGGGGGGGACCCCGCAAGGCCCCGGCCTCGGAGCCCTGGGCACGGCGCGACTCAGAGGCAGCCCCGGCCGGCAGTCGCTGCAGGAGCCGGGGGCTGTTTTGGGGTTTGGCAACGCTGGGCACGGGGAGCTGGTGCTGCGGAGCCGCTTGAAAGCTCGGGGAAGCAGGCAGCTTTGTCCTGCTCCCGTGGATTGACCTCCGGGAGCTGCCCGCGCTCCTTGCAGCCTCTCCGAGGATGCCCAACGGCAGAAAAGCTCCTGTTTTCCTCGGCTTTCAAACGGGAGTGCCCACCCCGCACCCCTTTGCACCTGTGGAAGATTTGGGGCGCCGGGCTGAGGCTCCGGAGGTTGCCAGGCTCTTCCCGCTGGGCATCACCGGCTGTGGTTTCACGGCGTTTCGAGGGGAAACCGCAGATTTGAGTGAATCACCCTCGTTTCCCTTAAACGGACCCGCACGAGTCGGGAACGGGGGTCGGGATGTTCTGTGCCCTCCACCCCGCCGGGGACGGGGTCTGCGGGGTGGGAGAGGGGTTCCGGCCGCTGCCGAGCCCCATCCCGGCGTCATCCCGGGCACTGACTCACGCTGCCATCGCCACTCGTGCGGAGGAGAGGAAGAACCAGTCGGGACGGCCGGGGGTGGCGAGAGACGCCGGGGTGGCTGAGCCTGGCGGGCCCCGGGCGGGGACAGCTCTGGGCCAGCACTTCTGGGGGGTGACAGCTCTGGGGGACGCGGGGTGGCAGCGGGAGGGGCTGTCACAGCCGGGCAGAGCCGCTGTGGAGGGGCGCAACAGCTGGATGGGGGTGGGCGCAACAGCTGGATGGCGTCAGATCTGTGTGGAGCGGTCTGGAATCCGTGCGGGAATTGTGGGCAGTGGGGGCTCACATCTGGGTGGGGGGCGGCACAGCTGGATGGGAGGGGGTCTCACATCTGCGCAGAGAGGCCTCGTGCTGATAAGGAGATTTATCCCACGATCGTTTGCCCAGGGAGTGTCTCACCCGCTCGAGGCTTGTCCTGTCCACCCGGGGGATGTCCCAGCCCTCTGGAGAGCTGTCCCACCCCTCCAGGGAGTTGTCCCACCCCTCCATGGAGGTGTCCCGCCGGCGCTCACCCCCTGTCCCCCCCCCGCAGGATTGCCAGGAGCTCACGGACGTGGAACGGGCCATCGAGACCGTCATCAGCCAGTTCCACTGCTACGCAGTGAAGGGGCAGAAGGAGTACCTGACCCCCAACGAGATGCAGGAGCTGGTGGTGCAGAAGCTGCCCCACCTGGGCAAGGTGAGGGCAGAGCCCGGGGTGGGCAGGAGGAGCTGTGGGGGGGGGGGGTGGGCCCTGCTGTTGTTGGGAGCCCCCAGCCCCATCACCCCGATGTTCTCTCCACAGTGCGTGGGACCCCTGGAAGAGAAGATCGAATGCATGGGAGACCCTAACGAGGCCAAGCTGGAGTTCGGAGAGTACTGGGACATGATGGGGGATGCGGCCAAGGGCTGCCGGAGGAAGTAGAAGGTGGTGGGGGACGGGAAGGCGCCCGAGGCCTCAGGCTCCGCTCTGGGAAGCGCAGGAGGCTGCTGGTCCCGGGGGATGCGCCTGGGAAAAAGCGACGTCGTCCCTCCTGCCGGGCCTCGTCTCCTCCCGCGAGGAGGATCCCCCTCCCCGGCTCCATCCCTGCCCTCCTCGGCTCCTTCCCGTCAGGAACGCTCCCTCCCCATCCCCAGCTCCGCTCCGTGCCCGGCGTGGGGGGAGGTGGCACGGGGGGGTCCTGGCCCTGCTCCGGAGCCACCTCTCTCCGTCCTTTGCTCCAGCGCCTCCATCCCCGGGCGTGTCCCACCTGCGGCCCTGGAAACCCTCCGGGCGCGGGTCCCCCAGCCCCGGAGCATCGCAGCGAGAGGGACTCGGCTCCTTTCCCCCAACCCCCTTGGATGTGCGGGCTCGTCCCCCCAGCCCTGTGCCCTGTCACCCCATGGCACCTCCAGGGGCATCCCGGGCTCCGCCGTGGCTGTGGGTGGGTGGATGTGGCCTGGGAGCCTTCCCTGACGTCCCCCCCGGTGCAGGGACCGTGCTGCCCGGTTTTTGGGGGGGCTCTTCTGGGATGTGCTGCCCTCCCGGTGCTCCCCATGTCCAGGGATTCCGGCCCTCGGCTGGCGGCCGGGCTTGGGGCTGGGGCAGGGGCGGGTTGGGATCAGCTTGGGCCACTTGTAACCATTTTTGTATAAATTAATAAAGGAAAACACTGGAAAAAAAAAAAAACCCAAACAAACCAACCAGGATGGGGTGACCTCGTTTGTCCTTGGGGGGAGGAGAGGGGAAGTGGGGGGGTCGGGGGGCCGGGGCTGCAGAGATTGGGGGCTGGGGGCATCGCTTTGGGGGGTGCAGAGGATGCTCTGGGTGTGTGTGACCCCTGTGGCCATCCCAGGGCTCTCCACATTCCCAATTCCCAGGTGCCTGCTGGTCCCCGCTGTGGGGACCCCACAAGCAGAGCCAGGGCCGTGCTCTGGGCAGGGCTTTGGGAATGTGGCTCCTGGGCTGAGGGGAGCTCAGGGGAGATCCTGAAATCTTGGGCTTGGAAAGACCCGAGGGCTGCGAGGCTGGGAGTGAGATCCCATCTGTGCCGGGAGAACGTGGGATTTGGGCGTAATTACAGCAAATTGGGAAAGAGTAAATGACACAAAGCTGAGCCTCACAATTGGCTCCGGCGCTGAGCGCATGGAGAGTGAAGAAATGGGCTGGAGAACCCGGTTTTCCCACTTTTCCTCTGCCATCCGGGCCATTCCCACCGAGCTCCACATCCTGGAGGAGCCTGTGGGCACCCTGGAAATGCAGCAGGGACCCTAAAAAGGAGTCTCCCAAAAAGGGACAGGGCGTGGGCACCTCAGCAGCACCTTGGTCACCTCGTGAGGGAGAAAACCAACCCCAAAGTGATCCAAAGCTCGGGAAAGGTGATAAGAGCCGGGGGTGGGCAGGGGACAGGTCCTGCAGCTCCGGCACCGCGGCTCGGCCACAGCCACCTTCTGTCTGCTCTCAGCCTGGGCTGGATTTCACAACGGGAATGACTATTTATTGTTCCTTCCTTGGAAATAAATAGATGGAAATTAAGCAGAAAGGTGTGGCGTGCGCTTAATTAGAGACAGGAAATGTGTCAGGTCGGGGTGATGGGGGGGAAAGGGGAGCCGGAGCTCCCGAGTCCTCTTCCCTGCACCAGTGGGGAGTCCTGGGCCCCGTTCCTGTCCCTGGTGTGACAGTGAGGCGTCGGGAGGGTGATTCCTGCGGCGTGAGCCATCCCTGGATGAGTGTCTGGTGTATCTGGAATGTTCTGGAGGTGACAGGAACAGCACAGCCCGCGCCGGGACAGCCGGTGCCCCTTGGTGAGGACGCGGCACCGGGATTACCCATCCTGGAGGTCACCAGAGACCCCAAATCCAGGGCTTGGCCCCTCTGGAAAGGCTCCCATGGTGCAGAGCTCGTCCACGAGACATCAAACACCTCCCGCCCCTTCAGATGGGGGAGCTGGAGCAGGGGGACCCCGACCTCCCCGGGGATCCAAAGGGCTGGGAATAGTCCTGGGATGGGCTGAGATGGTTCTTGGCTGCTCCGAGCGCACCGCACACGCCCTGGATGCCTTGTAAAAATAAGGGCCTGGATGTGGTTGTGACATCTGCCAGCAGAGCAGAGCGATGAAAGGCCGTGATTCAGGCGTGAGCTGTTTGCCTGCAGGGTCCGGGAGGGATTCCCACCCTCCCGGGATGTTGCATCAACGCCACGACACCGGAGCATCTCGGCCCAGAACAGGTTTGCTTCCTCCCGACCGAGATTAGGAAGAGGCCGGGGCAGAGCCGGGATGACACGTTTTTTCCGGGATGGGAGTTCCAGAGGTGCTGGGAGCAGGTGGCTCCCGCCTGTAATAAATCACCTCCTGCTTTGCATCCCGAGATGTGCCCTTCCCGATAAGGCCGGGATCTGATCTCGGCATCGGATCGCGCTGGGAGACACCAGGCCTACAATTTGCTGGGATAATTAATTACGGATGGGACTTTACAAGCCCAGCTCCCAGCTGGGAAGAGCCTTACCCATCCCAAGTACTGAACACGGCCCCGCTCGGAGCTTCCAGGGCCCCAAACCTGTGTCAGCCCCTTCCACCCACCAGAACAAGAGGTTTTGGCTCAAATAAAGGATGTTCCCTGCCTTTCCAGGCAGATCCCCCCAGTGCTGGGGTGGGTTGGAGCTGGGATGTGCTGTGGGATGGAGGAGCTGGGCTCCTGCTGGTGCGTGGATGGGTGGATTTGCAAACCCTGGGATCAGGTGGGAATTCTGTGCCTGCTCCCCACTGCTGGGCGCCCTCGGCCCCGTGCACCCCGTGGGGTGTTTTTGGGGTGTTCCCCAAACACGTCCCGTCACCCCAAAGCGCGAAGAGCCCCAGCAGCCCCCGGGAAGGAGCCGGGGCCGGCGGCGGGTCCCTGCTCGCTCCGACCCGTCCCGGTGTTGCAATCCCGGGGAGCCATTTCCCAGGTAAGTCCCAGTCTGGGAACGCCCTGGGAACGTCAGGGAGGGGTGGGAGCCTCCTTAAAAACCCGGCTGGGCCGGCGGGATGGGTGCGAGGTAAGGAGAGAGCGGCGACATCGGCTCCCACTGCCCACAGCGGCGACAGACGGACACAGCGGGACCCTCGGAGGGATGCAGGTGAGGCTCCCAGGGAATTCCCGTTCCCCTGGGCTGGGGAACCCGGCCTCGGGACCCTCGGGCTGAATGTTTAACCGGGAAGAGCCCTGGGATGCGCCGCTGCAGGTTGGGCGGTGGAAATTCCTGGAATCCTTCGGCAGCTCCGGGAGCGGGGCCGGGGTGGAGGGACCTGCCGGGGTCACCGGGGGGATCCGGGATGGGGCGGGATGTCCAGAACGGGATCAGCGGCATCCATGGACCTTCCCTGCCTCTGGAGAGCTCGGCTCGGGGCTGCCAGTGGGGTCTGGCTCCCGGAAAAGGGGGATTTGCCAGCGGGGATGTCGGGGCGGTGGGCAGGGAGTGCTGGGGCCGTGTCTGGCTCTGTGTCCCCCCCTCTGGGCGCTGGTGACCGGGCGAGGAAGGAGAGGGAGACGCGAGAGAAGGTGTGGGACCGTGGTGGTGGGAATGGAGCCACCGGAGAGCCCCATCCTGCCCGTCCCATCCAGCCGGGTCTGTGTCTCACCCCAGTGCCAGTGTCCCCATGTCCCAGCGTGGCACCGGTGTCCCCGTGTGCCACCCCGGCGAGTGTCCCCGTGCCCCCGGCTGGCCCCGGGGCTGTGCCGTGAGTCAGCGGCGGAGCAGCAGCCGCGGTGCCCCGAGGAAGGGCTGGGCACGGGTGGCAGGGGACTGGTGACACCGATGTGGGGACCCGGGGGGGTGCAGGGGGGTGCAGTGTGTCCTTCCGCCCTGGTGCTGCCAAAATCCTTCGGTTCATGGCCTGGGATGGGAAGGGCCGAAGCTGGAATCACCGGAGAGCGGCTCCCACGGCCCTGCCAGCGCTGGGACAGCTCCAAAGCCACCCTGGTGCCAGAATCCTGTGGGCTGGGGACGACGGAGTGACCCTGGGCCATGGCACCACGGGGACAGGGATGGCTTGGGAGGACACAGGGCCACGCTGAGGCACGTGGGGACAAGGACGAGAGCCCGGGGCTGAGTGTGGTGTCACCACCCCAGCGTGCGACGTCCTCGGCCTGGGGCTGGACCGGGGAGGATCAGGATGAGGACAGGGGATGGGAGCCAAGTCCGGGCGTGGGTCAGGTCCTGCCTGCTTCCCGAGAGCAGCCGGGCTGGGGACACCTTCTGGTGATGTCCCCAGAGCGGGGACAGTGCTGGGCCACCCCTCTGTGCTCCATGCATCCCACCCCCTTGGCTTCCTCCAAGATCCATGTGGCCACCGCTGTGGTGCTCGGTGTTGTCCTCTGGGCTGGGCTAAACCAGTCTGGAACAAAAGGGATCAACTGACCCCAGCTCCCCCCACTCCCGGCCACCGACGGGGCAGGAAAGAGCAAAGTCCGGCCAAGGTGACGCAGTTTCCGTCCCCTCGTCGCTGGGATGTGACGGGCACCATCCTGTTGGGCCCATCCATAGGAAGGAGCTTCCTGGCTGGGGGCAGCTGCGGGGACAGGAGGGGCACGGAGCAGGCACGGAGGGGACCCTGGGCTGTGGGGACGGGCTCGGCCGGGCTCGGGGGGGGGGCTCGGCAGGCCGGGACCTGCCCCGCCAGGGAGTTCCCGGAGCCGTGAAGCAACAGGAGGGCTGGCTGGTAATTCCTGCCCTTGTGCCGCCGCGCGGCTCCCAGCCCCATTCCTCCCTAATGAGCCCTGGGAACGGGCGGCCGCGGCCCTGGCGCTGCTCAGCCCCGCGGCCCCGGTGCCGTAATTATCGCCCCGGCCCACGCGCGGGGGCGGCGGCCCCGGGGGACGGGCGGGGCGGGCACAGGTGGCACCGAGGAGTCCCGGGGCTGGCGCAGGTGGCAGCGAGGATTTTGGGGGTGATTCTGTAGGAGAGGCGATGTGGGGAGATGAGAAGGCCCCACCGCGCCCGTGGGGTGTTTGCCGTTCCACGGCGCCGGCTCCTGCCTGCCGGGGGTTTGTGGTGGAGACCCCCGCGCCCACCCCGAGCGGTGGCTCCGGGGAGGGTCCCCCCTGACTCCCGTCCCCGCAGGCAGCCATGGGCGAGTGCACGGAGCTGGAATGGGCCGTGCAGGTGCTGGTGAACAACTTCGACAAGTACTCGAGCCGCTGCTGCTGCTGCAAGAACCCGCGGCGCATCAGCAAGAAGGATTTTCGGAAGATGCTGAGCTGCGAGCTCAACCACATGCTGACGGTGAGCGCGGGGGCCGCGGGGCCGGGGCCCCGCTCCTCACCTGCCCAGGGGTGTCCCCGCCCCGACCCCGGCTGATCCTGAGCGGCTCCACTGTCTCCGCAGGACACCGGGAATCGCCGCGCGGCCGACAAGCTCATCTGCGACCTGGATGAGAACAAGGACGGGCGCATCAGCTTCGAGGAGTACTGGACCTTGATAGGCGGCATCGCCAGCCCGATCGCGCAGATCATCCGCCAGCAGGAGCAGAGTGTCAAACTCACCAAGTAGCCGCTGCTGGACCCTCCCGGACCCTCCCGGCTCCTCCACGTCCCCCTCTTTGTGCCCTCCCCGAGCCTCCGGGATCCCCCCGGTTCGCACGGCTTTGCCGAGCAGGATGGGGTTGGGGCGGGCAGGTCCTGTGGGTGGGATTTGGGGTGTGAGGCCGCCGTAGCCTCGGGGGCTCCTCCTGGCCCTGCCCTCCTCCTCTTCCACACGGAGCAAAGGGAGAGGTTCCCCCTCCTCCGGGACGGGAATTCTGTCTGTCCTCAGCCCTCCGCTGGCAGAAATCCCATCACGAGCAGCACCCCCTCTCCCCACGGGGCTCCCCCCCCAAGTGCGGGGGATCTCCTTGAGCCAAGGGCGCTTTTCCCCCTGCCCAAGCTGGTGAAGGCTCTGCCCTGCCCGGAGCCGGGGCTCGAGGAACGGCGCAGTCCCGGCCGGGTGACACCACCGTGGTTATTTATTGCAGCAATAAAATTTGGAGGAGCAGCGGGTGACGCTCCGGCTTTGCCGTCCCGGTGCGCCGAGGGGCGGGGGGAGGCTGTGGGAGGGGGTCCGCCCTGTCCCCGCCCTCACCGCACGGTCACGCCTTGCCCGGGCTGGTGACGAGGCCAGTCCCGGCCATCCCGGAGCCACCACGGGGTGTCAGCAGACACCGCGGCTTCCCCGCGGCCCCCACACTCATCCTGGGGCACGAGGGGTCCCTCCGTGTCCCCATGGGGGTCCCGGGCAGGGGGGGGACAGCAGCCCCACATCCACGGCTGCCCCGACCCCGCGGCGTCTTGGGGGTCCCCAGTTCCTGTCTTGCATCCCGGCACATCGCAGAGCCCCCGCCCGGGATGGGGACAAAGCTCCGCGGTACCCCCGGGGACCCCCGGGCTGGGCAGGGCCAGGCTCCCGGCGCTCTGCGGCGCCCACGGTGCTGGCAGGACGCCCGGGCCGCCAGCTCTGGCTCTTCCTGGGGAATTTCCACCGGGAAGGGACTTGGCCGAGGAGCTGCGAGCACGGCTGGGACCTCCAGCGACCCCCGATCCGAGGCACGGGGGTGGCGGCACCGTGGAACCGGGACCCCCAACCCCCTGCAGCCCCTCCGGCTCTGACCCCATGCGGGAGCACAGCGGGGTCCTGCCCGTCCCCCTGCTCACGCAGCCCCCCCAGACCAGCCCCGCGGTCCCAGGGGAACCGGGGTGTCCCCGTGGGAGCGGGCGGGGCTGGGCTGAGTCACGACCGAGGAATCCCCGCGGGGCGCGGCCCGGGCGCGGCTCAGCCCGCGGGGTGCGGGGCGAGCGGGGCTGGGCCGGGCGCTGCTCCCGGCGGCTTCCGCGGGATCCCGGAGATCTGGGCTCGATCCTCGGGGTCTCTCCAGGAGGGACCCTCAGGGCGGGGACAGCCAACCCCCAACGCCCCGTTTTTAGATGCACCAAAGGGGAACAATTCCGGGCGCTCCCCTTGCTCGTGTCCCTTCCCCACCCTGGGGGAGATGTGGGGGGCAGGGAAGGTCCCCCTTGTCCCTCAAACAAGTCCCCCCCGTGTCTTCAGCTGCAGGATCCCAGAGAATCTGGGGCGTTCCCTTCCCCGTGATGGGGGGACACCGCCCCAACCCCCCTGTCCTGGCTGATGCCCACCCGTGGCATGGCCAGCGAGTGCCACCCCTGACCCCGCTGTCACTCTGTGCCGCGGCAAACGGGCTCAGCTCAGCTCCCGGGTGCTGCTGCGGGACCTGGAGGACAAGGACAACGTGCTGGACTGGCAAGAAGACACGGCCCTGCTGGGCTGCTCTAAAGCTCACGGACATCGAGCCCCGCAGCTCAAATAAACCCGGTGTCACCACCCCAGCCCCAAATATTCACCTGGCATTGGGGTCACCGGGATGGGAGAGCTCAGGACCACCTCTCCTGGGGGTATTGGGGCCCTCCAGATGGTTTAGGGGGGCCTGGTGATCCAGGGGACCATCCCAGCACCCCGAGAAGTGCTCGGCATCCCCCACCTCCCTCTAATGGGATCACACAGCTCGTTAGGCAAAAATGAGGCGCGGGCGAAACCGCCTGCGAGGAGCTGCTGGGAAAGGCCGGGGGCGAGGGGCTGCCGGGGGGGCAGTGCCACCCCCGCCGGGCTATAAATGCCCACCGCGCCCCGGCTGCCGCATCCCGAGTCCTTTTGGGGTGCTGATCTGCGCTGACCCGGTGAGTCCCTGCTCCCCTTCCTCCCGCAGCTCCTCCAGCAGCTGCTGCACCCCAAAAACCTCTCGGGGAGATGCACAGATCCCGATGCCACCCCCTGCTCTGTCCCCAGGCTGGCGATGGCGTGTCCCCTGGAGCAGGCGATGGCCGTGATGGTCACCACCTTCCACAAGTACTCGGGCAAGGAGGGCGACAAGTACAAGCTCAGCAAGGCGGAGCTCAAGGAGCTGCTGAACAAGGAGCTGCCCATCTTCGGGAGCGTGAGTGCCCGCGGGGCACCCCTGGGTACCCCTCGGGGAGGGGGTTGGAGGGGCAGCAGCAAACCAGCCCCGGGACTTTCTCCCGGGCCAGGGGGGGGTCTCTGAAATTCCCCCAATGGAAGCTGATGGATTCATCCCACAGGGACCTCGTGCTCCCGGGAAAGCCCTGGGGAAGAGGAGGGATGAGGCCTCGAGGGGCTGAGCTGGAGCAGGCGCAGCCCGAAAGGAAATTTGGCTTTTTTTTTCATATACCCACAGGAATATTTTGTTTGGCAAAGGAAATCACGCTCCGATTTCCCCTTTTTTTTTCACCTTTGTTTTTTAACCCCCACTTCCCTTTCTTGGCTTGTGGCTTCAACCGAGAGGCGAAATTATTTTTGCCAAATTTTTCCGCATCCGGGAGGCGCTTTTGGTACTTTTGGGCACTCCCCACCTGGAGCTCCCAGAGGTGAAGGGAAAACCCTCCTTGAGGCAGGGGAGGGAAATGGGGTGGGATGGGGCAGCCCCTCACCCCAAACCCTCTCCCCCTGACAGAAACAAATGGACGAGGCCGAGTTCAAGCGGCTCATGAACGACCTGGACCACAACAAGGACAGCGAGGTGGATTTTAAGGAGTACGTTTGTTTCCTGGCCTGTGTCACCATGGGCTTCAACGAGTTCTTCAAGGACGACCCCAGCAAGCAGCACCGCAGGAAGTGACCCCCGGCTGCTGCCCACCCCAGCCCTGAGGGGCTGCAATAAAAGCTTTTCCCCAATCCTGGATGAGTTCCTGGGTTCTGTTCAGGCTTTTCCCCAATCCTGGATGAGTTCCTGGGTTCTGTTCAGGCTTTCCCCCAATCCTGGCTGAGTTCCTGGGTTCTGTTCAGGCTTTTCCCCAATCCTGGCTCAGTTCTGGGGGTTCTGTTCAGGCTTTTCCCCAAATCCTGGCTGAGTTCCTGGGTTCTGTTCAGGCTTTTCCCCAATCCTGGCTCAGTTCCTGGGTTCTGTTCAGGCTTTTCCCCAATCCTGGCTCAGTTCTGGGGGTTCTGTTCAGGCTTTCCCCCAATCCTGGCTCAGTTCTGGGGGTTCTGTTCAGGCTTTTCCCCAATCCTGGCTCAGTTCCTGGGTTCTGTTCAGGCTTTCCCCCAATCCTGGATGAGTTCCTGGGTTCTGTTCAGGCTTTCCCCCAATCCTGACTGAGTTCTGGGGGTTCTGTTCAGGCTTTTCCCCAATCCTGGCTGAGTCCCAGGGGTTCTGTTCAGGCTTTTCCCCAAATCCTGACTGAGTTCTGGGGGTTCTGTTCAGGCTTTTCCCCAATCCTGGCTGAGTCCCAGGGGTTCTGTTCAGGCTTTCCCCCAATCCTGGCTGCGTTCTGGGGGTTCTGTTCAGGCTTTTCCCCAATCCTGGATGAGTTCTGGGGGTTCTGTTCAGGCTTTCCCCCAATCCTGGCTGTGTCCCAGCGGTTCCGTGGCCGCAGGCAGCGGGCTCAGGGTGACTCACTCCTTCCTCCAGCTCCGTGGGATTTTCCACGGCGTGGCTCAGCCGCGGGAGGTGTTTTTTTGGGAGAAGACTGAACAAAACAGCTCCTGGATGTCCCTCCCGGTCATCCTGCCTGGCTTGGGGAGGTTTCAGGGTGCTTTAGGTCAGAACAGGGGTGATTTTCTGAGCCCAGCGTGGGGCATGCGTGGGCACGAGGTGCCTTGGGTGACACCAGGTTTGGGGGGGGGGGGGGGACAAAAAAACCCCAGGGGGCCCCCCCGGGCCCCCCCGGCCCCCCCCCCCCCCCCGGGGGGGGGGGGGCCCCCGGGCGGGGGGGGGGGGGCCTGCACTGCAGAGCTCAACCCGAGCCCCCCCAGGATCCCCACGGAGCCCCGGGGCCGCGGACAGGCAGCGATTCCCTGGACACGCCACCCTGGGATGGGGCTGGGATTTGGGAATCACGGGGCTCTCCCATCCCGGGCAGGTCGGGGCTGGTTTGGGAAAGGTCCCTCAGCTGCTCTCCGGCTTTCCAGAGAAAGAATCCCGGGAGAAAAGACCCCACAAAGTAGGGCAGAGCTGGCGGACCCCCACAGAGCCGGTCCCCACGCCCCCAGCTCCTCCCTGAGCCCCCTCAGGTCCTTCCAGCATCTCCAAACTTTTCCCTGCCCCTTCTCAGACCCTTTAAAAAGAGCCCCCGGCGCTTCTGCCCCTCCCAGTAATTCCCACCACCTTTCTTCTCGCTACTGGGGAGACGAGCTTCAGGCTTGGGGGTTACTTCTGCCAAAATGTAAAGAGCTCCCCGACCTGGGGAGATGCCGAGAGGGGTTTGGGGAGGTTTCACATCCCCCTGAGCGTCAGAACAACCGGAGCTTTGTCCCCTGTGTTTGTCACTCTGGTCCCTGCAGCAGCTGAGGGTTGAGGGGGCTGGGGGACACTCGGGGGCTTTGTCAGGCCTCGCCCCAGGGCTGGGGGTTGGAAACCGTTCCTGGTGTTCTCCACAGCTCCAGGACACGTGCCCGGGCCACGCAGCCACCAAAATAGCTCCGTTACACAACGGCGCGTTGGGACGCGCCGCCCTCGCCGTTAGGAAACAGAAATCGCTGCCAGGAGACTGGAAAACAGAAAAAAAAAAGCCCAGCACAACCCCGGCACGACACCACCCCCGTGGCCAAACCCCGCTCGGCCCCAGACACCCCTCGGGATGCTGCCAAACACACCGCGGGTGGCACCTGGCACCACCTGCCCGGTGGGATGCGGTGCCCACCGGGACATCCTGAATCCCGAGGGATTCTCCCGGGCCTGGTGGTCCCTGTCCAGCTCCAGGGGCGCATTTTGTTCCTTCTGACCCAAACCAGCCCCCTGGGTGGGTGGGAGGGCCGGGGCAGCTCCCGGGATTTCCTTTCTCCTCCTTTTCTCCTCCTTTTCTCCTTTTCCGGCCGTGTCCGGGCAGGCTCGGGATGGTCGGTGCCTCCCCGGCCGGGTGTGTCCCAGGCGGGGCTATAAATGCCAGGGCCTGACTCCGGCTCCCCTTCCGCCCTGCCCGTCCTCCTCTGTCCCGTCTGAGCTCTCGGTGAGTTGCTTTTTTCCCCCTTCTGTTCCCTCTCCAGATGCTCTCCAGATGTTGCCCAGGCGCAGCTGCCCCATCCCACAGCGGTGTCCCCTGGCAGGGGCTTTTCCCCGGGGCGGAGCGGGCGGTTCCTGCTGCAGGTGCCGAGCTGGGAATCTGGATTTCACCTGGAAAAGCACCTGAGCCCCTTCCCTGCCCGGCCTGGGCAGGAGGGGGCTGTGGCCCCCTCCATTTTCCCCTCTGTTTTGGAGGTTGCCGAGCCCGGCCGGGAGCGGGAGGGTGGAATTAGGGAGGGAACGGTGAATCCCGGGATGTGCTGGGGGCTGGGAGGGGCTGTTCCCCCCTGGCACGGAGGTGTCTGGGGATGCCAAACTCCTCTGTCCCCTCCTTGTGTCCCCAGGCTTGCCGCTGTCCCCATGGCGTGTCCCCTGGAGCAGGCGCTGGCCGTGATGGTCGCCACCTTCCACAAGTACTCGGGCAAGGAGGGGGACAAGTACAAGCTCAGCAAGACCGAGCTTAAGGAGCTGCTGATGAAGGAGCTGCCGAGCTTCAGCGTGAGTGCCGCATCCCGCGGGCAACTCCGGGATCCGGGGACGTGCAAACCTCGATTTTAATCGGGGGGGGGGGGGGGTGGGGCCCCTGTTCCCCCGGGCAGAAGGAAACCAGCGAGGCGAGTTTACAGAAGCTCATGAGCAACCTGGACTGCAACAGCGACAGCGAGGTGGACTTCCAGGAGTACGTGACCTTCCTGGCCTGCATGGCCATGATGTGCAATGACTTCTTCCAGGACCTCCCGGACAAGATGCCGCGCAGGAAGTGAGGGCAGGGCGCTGCCACCGCCCCGGGACCCTCCCGTTGTCCTCCCGATGCCATTTCAATAAATTTTGATTTAAACGAAGCGTTTTGCCCCGGGGGTCTCTCTCCCCGGGCCGGGGGTGTTGTCGCTCGGGTGAAGCCCCCGTTCCCCCTCCGCGGGCGCCGGACCGGGAGCGATTCCAGGCTGGATCCGCCTCTGTCCCGGGGTGGATGCTGCGTTCCCCGAGGCCTCGCAAACCGCCCCGGGGCCGCTCCCTGGCAGCCGCGTGGGGCTGAGTCAGCCCTGCCCGGCCGCTCCTGCCCTGCGTTCCCAGGAGCTGTTCACATCCACGCAGGGCGAGGCGGAGCTCCCGCAGGGATTAACGGCTCCGAGCTGGAATTGTGACCCTCACGCAGGGTCGGGGTCTGTCCCTCACCGGCCGCCCCGCGGGCAGGACCTGTCGCGATGTCACCGCGGGACGCTTGTCCCTTCCCCAGCCCCGCTCCCGCGGGGTTTCGCTGCGCTCCTGCCCGGGGTGGGGTTGTGCGGAGCAGCTGGTGCTCCGGGCCAGCCCTGCCGTGATCGCCGAGCCCATCCCGCCCGCGGCTCCGTTGCTCCGTTCCTCCCCCGGTGCCCTTTTCCACCCTCAGTGAAAAGCTTCGCCATCCTGCGGGCTCCAGATGTGCGACACGCCCCTTCCAGATGTGGCTGTGCGCCCTCCACCAGCGTCATCCTCAGCTCGGGGATGCTCCCAGGGGCACCGGCGATGCCACGAAGGGACAGGACAAGAGGGAACAGCCGCAGGCTGTGCCAGGGGAGGCTCGGGCTGGACACCAGGAGGGATTTCCTCCTGGAAAGGGCGGTCAGGCCTTGGCAGGGGCTGCCCAGGGAGGTTTGGAGTTGCCATCCCTGGAGACGTCCGAGGAATTCCTGGACGCTGGTCTGAGTGACCAGGTGGGGATTGGTCAAAGGTTGGACTCCATGCTCTTGGAGGGCTTTTCCAGCCTCAATGATCCTGGAATCTGCATCCCTCCCCACTGACAGGGATCCACCCTGAATCCATCCCCACTGATGGGAATCCCTCCCCACTGACAGGGATCCACCCTGAATCCCTCCCCGATCACAGGAATCCACCCTTCATCCCTCCCCACTCACAGGGGTCCACCC
>NW_024581021.1:49809-74513 GCF_017639235.1 Corvus kubaryi
CTTCATCCCTCCCCACTCACAGGGGTCCACCCTGAATCCCTCCCCACCCCGCCCCAAGCCCTGGGGCTGCACCCGGAGCACTCCCAGCCCCTTGGCTGCACCCACGCACGGGGCAGGTGCCAATCCCCCGGTGGCTCCTGCCCCCAGGTCCCAAAGCAGAGCTCTCCCAGTGTTTGGACAAGCGCGTTCCGGGGAATTTTGGGCAGCAAATGGCAGCAGGAGGCCCCACGGTGAGCGCCTGGCCCTCCTTCCCTCCCCACATGGCCCGGCCACGCCCTCACCCATCCCATGGCACACACGCGTCCTTGTCCCTCTCCCCACATGGCCCAGCCGTGCCCTCACCCATCCCCAGGCCTGTCCCAACCTGACGGGTCACCCATGTCCCTCTGCCCAGCCCACGCGTGTCCCCTGCCTGGCGAGGATGCGCCCGTCTCCAACCCAAAACCTGTCCCTTTGTCTCCCTCTTTTGCAATTTTCTGTTCTACTGGCACCAGTTCCTCGTGCTCGGGGATGACGAGGCTGGCGGGAGATGTTTCACCATCGCTGTCCTTCCCACTTCCCAAAAGTCTTAATGACCATCGTCGGGCCGGACTCGGGGTGGAGGCTCCTCACCAGCCCCCTCCAGACACTCAGGGTTTTGTAGCTCCTTCTGGGAACTGGGAACACTGGGACGTGGGCCCCAACACTGCGGGGACAGCTGGGAGTGGGCAGCGTTTGCCAATGCCCTGGGTTATCGTCGGGCAGCAATTCCAGCTGCCGGGAAGTGCCACCTCCCAGGACCAGCTGGCCGAGTTCCGACACACCGGCGTGCCCGGATTTGTACCCAGGATTGACTCGCTGGAGCGGCGATTCAGGGGGAATGTCCTCATGGAGGGGTGGGATGTGCTGGCCATCCCTGGCACCCGCCCAGCGGCCAAATCCACCAAAACATCAGTGACAAACCACGTCCCCCACTGGGTAAAACCAGCGTCATCCCAGTGGAGACCCTCACCCAGAGAAGCTCCTTTCCATTATCTCCATCAACCACTGCGGGAACATTCCAGAAAAGCCCCTGTGCCATCACTGACCCCCGAGGCCGCCCCCTCATAAATGTCATTTTTGGTGTTTCCTTGTTTTGCCTGACGGGTTTGGGCCTTCCCCTCCCTCGGTAACAGTTCCTGGAGCCGGGTGAGGAATCTGCACCTGGGCGTGCTGTGCTGCCTTGCACAATTCCCGGGGTTATTGCCCCGGAGGGAATTGAGGCTGTCACAGACAGAGCTCAGGGAGGGTATAAAAGGTGCCGTCCCCACCTCGGCATCACTCGATCCTCCTGCTCCGCTCCTGCCGTGCGTCCTCTGAAGAGCCCAGAACTCCTCCAAGGTGAGCAGCTCCTTCCAGACGGCGCTGGATGAGCGGCCGGTCCCTCTCCTCGGGTTCCATTAAATGTTGTGCCATTTGTCCCTTCCCAGCAGGATGAAAACCGACCTGGAGCTGGCCCTGGAATGCGCCATCAACATCTACCACCAGTACGCGATGCGGCGGCCCATCGATGACTACCTCAGCAAGAACGAGTTCTCCAAGCTGCTCAAGGAGACGGCCCAGCCTTTCCTCCAGAACACGCTGCCGGTGAGATCCCGGAGCCGTGGAATGGGATGGGTGGGAAGGGACATGGAAGATCCTCTCATTCCAGGGATGTTGGGCAGGGACATCTCCCACTGTATTGGGATGCTCAGAGCTCATCCAATCCCGCCTTGGACACTTCCAGGGATGGAAGAGCCGAGCGCTGTGGGATCCTTGGGGATGGGGGTGGCCGGGAGCTTCCCAAAGGGAGGGAGGGTTTTTTGGGGTTCAGCCCCTGCTGGGTGATCCTCGTGCCACAGCTGGGGACAGGCAGGGTGACCCTGAGTGACTCTGCTCCCCGTTTGTCCCCCCACAGCCCAACACGACCACCGACAACTACATCAACCAACTCTTCACCAAAGCCGACGCCAATCACGACGGCCGCCTCAAGTTCACCGAGTTCATGACCACGCTGAGCCTCGTGGCCATTGATGCCCACAACAGGTCCCATGAGGGCCCTGGGCATGGCCACGACCATGGTCATGACCACGGGCACGGGCCCGAGCATGGCCACGGCCACCGTCACTGAAACTGAAGCGTCTCCTGGGGTTGCTGAGCCATGGGACTCCATGTCCCCAGGAGGCTCAGCCCGTGCCCGTAACCAAACCTTTGTCACCTGCTTCTATTTCGTGGCACTGAAATAAAATCTCTTCCTTTGAGCACCAAATCCATCCGTGTTCCATGTCCTGGGGTCTCTGGGGAGGGGGTGACGCCCACCCACTCTGTGGTTAAACACAGACTGAATGGTGGCACGGGGGGACTGGGCAGAATGGGGGGGTCAGGATTAGCGACTGGGGGGTCCCCACTGAGCAGCACAGGCTGTGCGGGCTCCTGGAGCGTGTCACATCCCAGGGTCACCCCAATGCCTTCCCAGACCTTGACAGGAAGGGGGGGAGCACCCCGGGAGTCTGGGGGGGGTCCTGGGTAGGGGCAGCTCGGGGCTGCACAGGAGCATTCCCAGCCCTGCTTGTCCCAGCCCCTCTTTGGACCAGGTCCGGGATGTGCCGGGGGCAGAGCAGAGCTGGGGGGTCCTTCCCCAGGTCTCTGCCAAGGGACTGGGACTGGAGGTGTCGCATTCCGGGGGTGTCACATGCCAGGGGTGCCACATCCCAAGGGTGCCACTTCCCAGGCATGCTTCAGATGTTTTTGTAACTCCCAAAACAACCCGACAACCCCAGCAGAGCAAAGAATGAGGCCGAGGGGCTCCGGGGGCTCCGGGGGCTCCATCCCAGGAGCTGCTCAGAGGAGCGGCTGCTCTGCAGAATGAGTCCAACATTTCACGGTGTGGGGACACATCCCCCAGCTCACGACACATCCCCCAGCTCACGACACATCTAAAAGCCACTGTGGGCTCCTGGGGACAGAAACAGGAGTGGAAAAGAACTCCTGGATCTGTCGGTGAGGGGACACAGAGTGGGAAACCCCCAGGCTCAGGAGGCTCCGGCATTTCCAACATCAACTGAAACTAGGAGCCCGTCCTGGGTGAAGCCAGGGGGGTTTTGGGTGGTTCACTCGGTGACACAGCGAGGTTTCGTGTGGTTACTCAGTGACACGGGACATCTCTAACTTCGGGGAGCAGCCCTTGTCCCCCGAGATGCCACTCACTGTCACCCCGGTGCCACTTGGGCATCGCTCCCCTTGCAGGATTGGGCATCACGAGCTGCCTCCTCCACAGATTTTAGGGGAAAACTGGGAAAGTTGGGCAAGAGGCTGCGTGCGAGGGCTGCACAAGTGCACCAGAGCTTTCCCTGCCAGCTGAGGAACGAGGATGCAATTTGGGATGGGTGACAATCCATAAAGAGCAAGGCTGGGAAACAAAAGAAGCAAGGAATGAGTCAGGGATACCGGAATCCAACCCGTGCTGTGCCCTGGGGGCATACAGGAGCATCCTCGAACAGGAATGGGCACCCCTGGTTTGGCTGCTCCTTGCCTCTTCCTCGTACCCATTGTCTGATTTTAAATCTCATTGTCTGATTTTAAATCTCATTGTCTCCTCCTGACACGGAGGTGACAATCACAAAACACGAGGTGGTTCCTGCACCGGCCAGAAAAGACCCTGACCTTGGGTTTTCTCCTGGTTTTGTGGCCAGTTTCCTCCAGAAAAATCTCTGCAGTGAGAGCAGAGGTCTGGTACAAATAGAAAACAATGGAAAATATTCTGGAAAACAAGTTATAAAATGCGGATGCTGCGCTGTCTTGGGTGGTGTCCAACCAGTTGGCGTTGTAGAGGACAGATCCCATTGAGAACACATCCAGGGGACAAAGTTTTCCCTGTTTTTCTGTGAAACAGCCCCATTTGCTCCCATGCTAGAAGGAAACTGTGCAAATTTTTTGTTGCGTTGCAGAACTCCCCATGTTTTGGCAATTTCTGCCCCAACGGCCTTGCCCTTGACGTCGAGGTGTGACAAACCCAGGGTTTTTCCCTTCCCTGAGCCCTGTCAGTGATGATGGAGGGGACAAGGACAACATTTCCAAAGCCTGGTGGGTGCAACCAGGAACTGAGCGTAGGAACGAAGCTGGGAGGGGCTCAGCAGTTCCCACCTGGCAATTTCCAGGTGCGGGAAATGTGAACTCAAGCTGATGCTTGTGGCAGGTGTGTCACCAGCTCTGATGAAAGAGGACCTCAGACAGGTATAAAAGGGCTGATCCAGGCTCCTGGGTCACACCGACAGATCCATTCCCTGCAAACCCTCCTCGGAGACCAGGGTGAGTAGGACAGCGATGGTCCTTGCAGGGAAAGCGATGGGGGAGGAGCAGTTTGGGATGTGGCCTGGGCCCAGAGCGATGGATTCTACTCGGGGTAGAGCAGGAGGTTGGTTTGGGTTGGAAAATGAGCGCAAATTAACGGCATTTTGGTGCCGTCTTGGGTGGAGGCACCATGAGTTCTGTGCCCCCGGCCCTAAATCCCCTCGCTGGCGGTGCCACAGTGGCCTGACCCTGCCTCCCTCACCTGAGAAACGTCTCCAGGTGTGTCAGGACAAGCAGCTTCCTTGGCAAAGCTGAAAGTGGAGCGGTGACCCAACAATATCCCGAAATCCCCTCATTTCCCGCTCCACACCAAGGAGCTGAGGGTGCCCCTGGGCTTGGCCCCAGCAGGACGAAGCTCCGGCTGTGGCTCCTGCTGATTTTCCTGTCGCAGCTTTGAGGTTTGTCCCCGGTTGCTGCAGGTACCTCCGGAGCTCAGCCATGTCCTCCAGCACCCACAGCCACGCCGGGAGCCGGCAATTCCCCGGGAACTGCACCCTGGAGAAGGCCCTGCAGACCGTGGTGGATGTTTTCCACCGCTACAGCATCCGCCAGGGCGAGCTCGACCTCCTCAACTTCAACGACTTCAAGACGCTGCTGACGGAGCAGGCGCCGTCCTTCCTGACGGCCTGTGTGAGTGCCAGAGGGACGATCCCAGAGCGGTGATCCCGGAGGGATGGGGCTCAGGAGGCCTCTGGGGGATGGGGAGCAGCCCCGCCGTGGTTGTGGGGTCAGGACGGGGGTTTCTGATCACACCCAGCTTGGGGTCACCCGCGCTCTTCTTCCTGCTGTGGGGTTTGGGACAAAATCCTGTCCCCTCTGGGGTTTAATGTGGGGCTAAAGGCAAGGGAGGGGAGGGTCAGGACATCCTGCAGCTTCCAAACCTTTCCCAGGGCAGGGAAGGATGCACAGGGGTGGAGCCAAGGAGGGGATGTGACCCCTCCTCCTGTCCCCAATTTCAGGACAGGAACAAACACGGCTACATGAACGAGCTCTTCCAAGAGACCGACCTGAACAAGGACAGTGAGCTGAGCTTTGAGGAGTTCACCATCGTGCTGAGCAAGGTGGCCGACGACGCCCATCGCATCAGCCACGGCTCCGACCGCTGCGGGCCGGACCAGGACTGAGCCTGGACACGGAAAACTGGGAAAAGGAAGCTTTAGGAATTGGGCTGCTGTAGGAATCGGGCTCTGTCTGCTCTCTGCCTGCTTGGGACAGCCCCACTCATGAGACAATAAAGCATCGCTTGAAATTCTCCGAGTCTTTCTCATCTCCTCATCCATCCCACGCGTGGGAGGGTGGGATCTCACCGCCTGCGGAATCACCCTGGGGTGACAGAGCTGCTGCTCCCTCTCCCCACAACAGCCACTCTCCTGCCCTTAAAAGTGTGTTTTGAAGGAGTTTTGCAACTCCAGCCTCGAGGTGTCCCTGCAGGTCCTCAGGCACAGCCAACCCTGGGTACCTCCCAGCAGCTCCTGGGCTGCTCCTGCTCCGGCTCATGGATCCCTGCCTGAGCCTGGGCCTTGGGGACAGGGCTGTGGCACAGCTGGACAGGGAGGTTCCCTTTCAAGGACACCTGCAGAGCCACCAAAGCGGTGCCAGCACCTGTCCCTGTGACCCTCAGCACTGCCCCTCATCCCCGGGCACTTCGATGCCTGCACTGACCACTCCCAGCCTGGGCGCTCATCCCTGGCTCCAGCCACTGTCCCACCTTGGAAACCCCTGGCCACTCCCTGTACCCCATCCTTGCCCCCCTGCCACCTCCAGGCTGATAAAAGTGACCCAAAGAGGTTTCCTGAAATTGCACCAAAACCCTGCAACGCCGCGGCCCGTCCCGGACACCCCGTTGTGAAACGTCCCCGACATCTCCAGATGTTCTGTGCACCAGAACCCTCCTGTTGTGAAACCAGAGCACCCCCACCAGCAAGGGCTGGGGGGCTGCTGGGAATGGAATCACAGAATCCCAGGATCATTTCAGCTGGGAAAGACCTCCAGGATCGAGTCCGACCTGTGCCCAGTCCCCATCTGGTCACCCAGACCAGCGTCCAGTCATTTCTTGGACACCTCCAGGGATGGGAACTCCAAACCTCCCTGGCCTGACTGCCTTTTCCATGAGGAAATTCCAGCTAAAAGACCAGGGCTGCAGCTCCTGGCATGGTGGTGGCCCATATCAGCTCCTCTGGAGCTCCTGAAGTCACCCCAGGCCTGTCTGGGACCTTGTTTCGGCCTCCACTTCGTGTCCGAGACTCACCCGAGGCCGGGCAGGTTAAACAACCCCCCCCTGAACGGGTGTGCTGAGTCAGCAGGCAGCTCATTTTAATGAGGAAACACTGGAAAATCTCGTTTTGCTCACAAACTTGGCAGCTCTGAGCTGCCAGGCCTCTGCCACGCCAAGAAACAACAACACGAAAAGCCACAAAGCGAGGACAGAGCCCTGAAAAGTGTGGGGGGGGGAATAAAAAAATACTGCACCTTTCAGCCACACCTGGGCTCTGCAGCTCCGGGCACACCTGGGGCAGGGAGAAGCCACCCTTGGTGCAGATGAAATGGAGCTCCTGGAGCTCAGCCAGGCTGAGAACACGCCCGGATCATCTTTCATGGAGAGCTGGTTGCTGCAGGCAGGGGACGGTCCCTCCGTGCCACCTCTGTCCCAGTGTCACACAGACAGCCCTGCCCGTGCTGCCAGGACCGGGTGGCACTCGGTGTTCTGGTCTGGTGAGGGGTCAAAGGTTGGACTCGGTGATTTTGGAGGTCTTCTCCAGCCTCAGGGATCCTGGGAAGCTGTGGGACACTGGGATGCACCAGGGGTGGGGACATTTTGGGGACAAGCAGCGGTGGAGCAGGGCAGGAACAGTGCTGTGGGTGCCCTTCACCCCCTGGCATTGGAAAACAGCCCCGGCAAGGATGAAAATCGGGTGGCAAGGAAGAATCCCGAGGGAAGGCGCTTTTGCCAAGAGCTGGCGGAGAATCACAGCCCCGGCAGCAGGTGAGGGGACAGGGCCACCCCCACCTGAGCCCGTGGCACCCCGAGCTTGCGGGAAAAGCCACAGAGCCCCTTTTTAGGGAACTACCCCGGAGCCTTGAGCAACGGCAGCGGTGTCATGGGGACAGGCTGGAGCGGGATGAAACGGGGACGTTTCACAACGCGCCACGGCCCGGCTATAAGAGACACCGGCGTGGCACCGGCCCCCCGCCCGCCCCAGGGGACCTCGCTACTGTGACAAGATGAGCAAGGCAAGTTCTGGTGGGCGCTGAAGGTCTCTGTGCTCTTTTCCAGGTCATTGGAGGTGTGAGGATCCACCGGGAGCATCTCCTCGCTGTTGCTTGCAGAGCAAAACCATCTCAGCCCGTGAGGGGAGAGGTTTTCTCCTAGGAGAGGTTCCTGACCACCGAAGAGGCTCCTGGAAGTCAGATCTCGTGCTCTGAATCTCTCCAGAGGGTTTTGGGGTGTTGTCCCCTGCTCTGTGTCCCTACAGAGGGTTTTTGGGGTGTTATCAGCTGCTCTGGTTGGTTTATCAGCAGTGCCAGGCTTAGACAAGGCCCATTTTGGGGGCAAATCAGCTCTCAGCCCTCATTTGTAGGTGCACAGGGCAGAGGCTGCAACGTCCTTCAGTCTCCTTGGAGGAAACTCCAACAGCTCCAATTCATCCCCAAAAAGGAACGGCTGAACCCGCCCCGGCTCTGTCCCAGTCCCACGCGAGGCCGGGGCCGGTTATCCCAGATTTTCCTGATGTTTTTTGGTGTGACCATTTCTCTTCCAGGCCTCGCAGACCCAGGAGCCGCTCTCGGAGCTGGAGAAGGCCATGGACGTCATCATCGACGTCTTCCACCAGTACTCCAGGCGGGAGGGGGACAGGGACACCCTGACCAAGAAGGAGCTCAAGCTGATGATTGAGAAGCAGCTGGCGAATTACCTGAAGGTGAGGGGAGCCAGGGCTGGGTTCTCCACACAGGGCTGGATCCCAGTGCCTGGATGTCCCCAGGGTTTGGATTCACCCCCTTCCCACTCTGCTCTCCTGCCCAACCACCCCACTCCAAACATTCTCCGTGAAGGAAACCCTCACAGCCCTGGGTGAACCTGCAGCCCCTCATCCCCTTCTCTGCAAGAATCAGGATCACGTTGTCCAAAATCCCCTTTTCCCCCTGGAAACCACACCAGAAACTCACCCCCAAAGCCCATTTTGTTTTTGGAACCCACTTTCCTAAATCCCAGGAAAAGTTTTTTCCGCCCAGGTGGGAATTTTGAGCTGCGAACGAGGGGACTTTGCCCTCACCTTGTCCCCTCCTCCTTCACAGCACGTGAAGAGCAAGGCCACCATCGACCAGATCATGAAGGACCTGGACGTCAACAAGGACGCCCAGATCAGCTTTGGGGAGATGATGCTGCTGGTCACCCGTGTCACCTGTGCCACCCACGAGCACCTGCACGAGGTGGAGGACCAGCAGCAGCAGCAGCAGCAGCATCACCACCACCACCACCACTGAGGCACCCAGGCAGCGCTGCAGCTCCCGGTTTCCTCCCCTCCAAGGAATCTTTGAGCTTGGAGAAGGCTCCAAAGTCGAACCCAGCCTTAAACCGCCCCTCCCCGCCCACCTCCCTCCTCCCGTTCCTCCAAACGCGACGGTTTTGCTGCCAAATAAAGATTTGCCCCGAGGCTGCCGAAGCTCTCCTGTGTCTCTGTGGGTTTTCCTGGGCTTTTCTCTCTCCTTCAACCTGGCAAATCCACCTTTGGGACAGGTTGCAGATTCCCAGGGGTGGGGTGGATGCCTGGGAGTTTGGGATTGGCCGCAGCAGCCCCTCGTGACTCATGATGTGCTCCAGAGGTTGGGATTGCACCAGGATTTGACGGACTTTTGCATTTCCGACTGGAAAAAAAACCCCGTATTTTGGTCTGAAAATGCTCCACGGTCTCCTAAGCCCGAGTTGTGGCAGTGGGCAGGAGCTGGGAGGAAGGATGGGGAGGGATGAGCACTATTTTCTGGAGGAAAACCTTTTTTAGGGCATTTTTGCTCCATAGATGGGGGTGGACACGTTAAGTTTTGGGCAGCTGCGTTCTGTGTGGACATGAACAGGAAACAACCCCCATTCTTCACTCAAAACACCCCAAATTTGCACCAAAAAGGTTCATTTGTTATTAATCAGCTGCTTTCCAGAGGGAAAGGGCAGCTGGAAACATCAATGGAACTGCTGAGGAGCCCCCCCAAGCCCCTGATTTCCAAACCCCTTTTGGGGCAGGAAAAGGACCAGTGGTGATTTCCCAAGGCTGACTCAGAGCCCTGCAATCGCCCAACTCCGGGAAAGAACCTTCCAGAAGCTTCCCCAAAGCAGCAGAGCTGAAGCAAGACCCCCCTCCCCCAGCCCCAGTTAACACAAGACCACCACAAGTTTGCTTCACCCCCAGGTTGCTTCAGCTTCCTCTGGAGCCGGTTTTGACACCCAAAATGTCAAACTCCTCCTAACGAGGTCAAATCTGCTGCAGGCCCAGGGTGCCCTCAGCTCTGCACCCCAAAAAGGGCCCGGAGCCCAATCCTGCAGCATTTTGGGGTCTCTGGAGCAGGAAGAGCCCCCACATCCCGTGGGGAGTGGAGGGGGCTCGGTGCCACCACCCTGCCAGGATAAATCTCAGCACCTCCAGGAACCGGGGCTGGCTCTGAGGATGCACCGGATTTGGGGGACAAGGATTTGCAGCAGATTGGGATTTTGGGGGGTGCTCTTGGTGGGAGGGGAGGTCCAGACCCTCGTGCACCCCCGGGAGGGAGGCAGGAACCAGCCGGAGGCTCCGGCTGTTGCTGTAACCGGATATTTGTCAACTCAGGACCTGCAGCCTGGGCTGGGGGGGCTCCTCTTGTGCCACCCTGGGGCTGTTGGACAGGAGGGGACAGAGAGTGACCACACCCCACACCCCGAGTGGTCCCCAAATCCACAGGGAGCCTTCCATCCCCACCACAGCTCCCAAAAAGTGGGGTCGGATACTCCCCAACAGCGCTCCAGGGGTGCTCTGAGCTGCCTGTTTGGGGACAGAGGTGACACCGACTTTGCTGCCCAGGGGGAAACTCCTGCCCCACATCTCTCCAATCCCACGTGGACTCCCCGTCCCTGGAGGTGTCCAAGGAAGGCCTGGAAGTGTCACTCGCTGCTCTGAGAGTGACAGGTGGGGGTGTGTCCCAGGCTGGACTGGGTGATCCTGGAGGAGTTTTCCCAGCCTAAAAGATTCCGGGATTGGGAGCCGCGGACCGGGCTCCTGCTGCCACCTGGTGGGATGGGACACCGCGGAGATGCGACACTCGCAGAGGCCGCCAGGTCCTGCCGGAGCTCCCCAGGGATGCTGCGACTACCCCGACCCCGGGCTCAGCCCCGTCCTGGCCCCCAGGATTATTTGGATTTATGTGTCGCAATCAAACCCTGATTTTTCGGCGGAGCTGTTGGCGTGAGGCCACCCACTCATTTCCAAACATCCCGAACTCCTCTCTCCTTCTCCCGTCCCCTCCCAGAATATCCTTGGGGTGGCCCTGGCAGCTCCTCACACCCCTGACCCCCTCCCACAGCTCTGCCAGGCTGGAGGTTGTGGCCGCAGGGCTGGGATTTATGGATAACTCAGCAGTGAGGGGGTGCGATCCAGCTGTGCCCCCCAGATGGGACCCAGCCCACCCCCCTGCACCCCCAGACCCCTCAGCCCCGCGGCTGACACAGGAAGGGTCCCCAAAACTGCGGCGTTTGGGGACTTGGGTGCAGGCTCTCGTTATCGGCCCGGACGCTGCGCTGGGGACGAGCCGCAGCGGGGTGGAACTGGCTGGTCCTGGTGAGGTCTGGGGACAGGAGCCACCCTCCCAAAAGCTGGGAACGTGGCTGGGGACGTGGTGGCAGCGGGCTGGGAGGGAGCAGCTGGCGGAAGGAACTGGCTCGGGGTGATTCAGAGCAATTTTGCTCCTAATTCCCCTCATTCCCGGGCAGACAGGTGCTAATTGGGGCGGAGGGAGGAGGGAAGAGGCTGCAGGTGCCATTCCCGTGCGCTGCCCTCCATCCACCCCCACCAGGGCTTCCTGTGGCTCTGGTCACTCCACGGCCACCGCGGGGTCCTTCCCACTGACCCCTAGATCACACAGAGACACCCACAAACACAACACCTTAAACCCCCAGCACTTGGCCATGGGATGACTCCAGCCCTTGGGACAACGCCGCTTTTCCTTCATCTCCGTCAAGGCCTGGAGCAGCAGGAGTTTGGTGTCATGGAAGAGAGAGCAAAGGCTGTACCCCAAAAGTCTGTGGGGTAACAGGTGCTGCTGCCTGTGCCTGACCATCCCAAATCCAGCCCCGAAAGGAATCCCCTGGACTGGGACTCTGCCGAAGGCTCCGGGGGTCCCTAAAGAGGGAGAGCAGCCCCTGGGCTGATGCAGCTTCCTCCAAAGCAGCCCTGGTTGCGGGGCCTGCCAGGACTTGCTGCCTCTTGCCTCACCCTGCTGGGGGAAGGAAAATTTAGCTCCAGCCCGTGGCCTGCATCTCATTTCCAGCCCACTCCATGGCTGAGACGCCGTGTGCCGCGCTGGCGGTGGCAGCGGGGGGACGTGGGTGGCTCTGCAGCCGCTCCTGTCCCAACCGCGCTGCCACGGCCCTGCCAGCGCCGCCGGGAAGATGCCGAGTGAGATCTGCCCCGGCCTCTGCCGTATCTGGAGATCTTGGGCCGGTGCCTGAGCGCTGATGAAAGCTGGCACACCCTGGGGAGGGAGAGGGCTCCTCACACCCCCTGCCAGCCGGGTGCTCGGTGACTCCTCCGGGACCACACAGGGAATGGGCCCCGAGCCAAATGTCCCGTCCTGGGAGCAGCTTCGTCCCTGGAGCCGGGGCCTTTCCCAGAGTCCTGGGGCTGGATCCCAGCCTGGCGCTGTGCCCTGATGGGATCCATAGGGGCTGGATCCCAATCTGGCCCTGGACATGGCTCTGTAGGGCCTGGATCACATCCTGACCCCGGCCATGGCTCCATCGGGGTCAGATCCCAGGCTGGCCCCAAGACGTGCTGTTCTCCACCAGGGCTGAACCCCGAGGTTGAACCCTGTCCCTGTCCCATCGGGATGTGCAAAGAGTGACTCTCCCGTGGGAGGGAGATCATCACCCTCACGGCCACCTGGGTGTCCCCGGGTGTCCCCACCGTGCCACCACTGCCCTGCCAGCTCAGGGCTCCTGCTCCTGTCCCACCGGAGAAGCTCCAGCTCCGCTGGCATTGCCTGAGATGGGCCCAGAGGCAGCTCGGTGACATTTGGGACAGCCCCAAAAATAAGATTAAAGCCCCTTTTCCTGCAGGAATTTTTCTGGTCTGTAACGTTTTCTAAACTTTGCTCAGGAACTCCCAAACCACTTTGGTTGTGGAGGGGAAAAAAAAACCATTTAGGGGATGTTAAATGCAGAGTTTTACATAGGAAGGGAACCTCTGGCTGGCTTTTTTTGGGGATCCAAGGAGGTGCAGAGCCCTTTGTCCCTGACCTACATACACCTCTCCAGGTGTGCTGGTAAACATCCTCCGAGCAGCAGGATAATGAGGGAGGCTCCCTGGGAAGAGGCAGCCAGAGAACAGGACTGACCGGAAGGAATCCTCTCCCTCCTCCCACTCCCGGAGCCTGCCAGGAGCTGCTCCGAGCTGCTCCCACCAGTCCCACCCCGGCCCCGGTTGGTGCAGGTGAGTCTCCGCCATTTCGTTTTGGGTTTGAAATGAGCTTTTGTGTTTGCGGCGTTGGTTTGGAACTGGTTTTACCCAGCAGGGCTCAGGTCTGGAGGCACCAGGATGGGATCAGCTCCCAGGCAGGAATTCGGATGCATTTTCCTCACCTGCAGGAGCTGATTCATTCACCCCACAAGTGCCTGGATGGTTACAGGGAACAGCTTCCCTTTAATTTAACCAGGGAAAGTGGAGAAATGAAGGGAATTAAGGTGAAAGTCCTCAGAGAAGCCGGGAAAGGAAAGCTTCTTTTAACCTCTCTTAAAATAAAATATAGGAAGGCTGAAGCTGAGCGGGATATTTGGAATTTTTGGGAGGGAACACGGGGATTTTCCTGCTGCCCCTGACAGAGGCTGTGGCTTCAATTTCTGCTCCTCTCCAGGACTGGAGCCATGTCCAAGCTCATTAAAGCCATCACGGACATGATGCAGAGCTCCCAGGGCAATGCCAGGAAGGGCAAGAAGCCGGAGCCCTTCAGCAGGAGTGAGTTCAAGAAGCTGATCCAGCAGGAATTCGCTCCTGTCAAGGTACCAGCACGGGCTGGAGCAGGGAAAGATGGTGGGAGAGGTGCTGGGGGGATATTTAGGGGTGGTCAGGGAGGGTGAGGGGGTCTGCAACAGCCACCCCTCATTCATCCAGGGCTGGGCTGGGATCTTTCCACTCTTGGATTTTCCTTGGGTTTGTCCTGCAAAGCTCCTGTGCCCTGTCCTAGTCCTGCTGTCCCCCTTTTCCTGCAGGGAATAGGAGGGTGTGGAAGGGGCAGATCCAGGTGTGATCCCGGCTCTGCACCCCTGGCACCGGGATTTGGGCATCCTCCACCCCTGGCTGCTCCTTGGGCCGAGGGGATCCCAGCCCGTCCCCGCTTTGGGAGGGACTGATGAGCTCCTGTCCCCTCAGAAGTCCCCGAGCAGCAAGTACAGATCCATCCTCTGGGCCTCGGACCCCGACACGGAGCCCATGAACAAGGAGAGGGGTCCTGCCAAGTCCTGCGTGTACTGAGAGGTCTCTGCTGCTCCTGGGACGTGGAGAGAGCAGGTAAGGGACAGTCCAGGACCACCCAGAGCTCCTGGACACCTCCTGAGGTGGGGGCAGAGCCATCTCCGGCCCGGTGTCACCCCAAGGCTTCACCTTTGTGGTCATCCCAGTGAGCCCCATCCACTGCGGAGGGTGGGATGGAGCAGGAGCTGAGCTCTGGAGGGGATTTAATCAGCTCTAATTAAAATTGAACAGTAATTGGGCAGAAATCAGTGCAAAGCAGAGGGGGCTGGAGGGAGGGACTCGGCTCCTGCCGGGTTTTGGGGTGGCTGTGGGCGAACCCCCCGTGGGTTTTCCTCCCTTTCCATAGGATCCCTGGGTTGCTCCGTGGGCACCAGCAATGGTGGGATCTCCTTCCAGGCTCTCGCTGCTCCTCCAGGCCAGGCCACGTCCTGGGAGAAGTGAAGACCAATGTCCAGCTCCACCAATTTACCTCCATGAGGCAAAAATATCCCCAGGTCTCCTTTGGTCCCAATGCTCCAGCGGTGTCTCCTTGGGGTGCTCTGAAAACGCAGCTTTGAAGGCTCGGGGTGGGTGGGTGGGGGCAGATTTTCTCTTTTCTTCTCACAAAAAGCAACGGTTGAAATCCCAACCCCTTCACCCCGGTTATTAATGGGGAGAAAGTGAAAAAATCCCTGGTTAATAGGGCTGGGATGAGCAGGGTAATTACTTGACTCAGCCCATGCAGCAACAATAAATCCAAGAGTGGCAATTCCTCAGGGAAAATTAAAGGTTTATTGTTGGGAGCTCATCTCCAGCTCATTTGGAGCCAGCAGCAAAATTCTCACGGGTTTTCGGGGGGGTGGACACACCAAAAATACACCTCAGCTGCAGCCAGGCCTTCAGCTCCGACCTGGCTGAGGGGGTTCATCCGTGGTTTTCACGGAGATGTTTCCGCACTGTAAATATCCCAAAGGTGTTTTTCTTCTGGCTTATTTTTCTCCTTCTCACACAAATGTTTGTAAGACCACAAAAAACCCAATAAAAACTGTACAGCCTGGTGCCTGTCCGGGTTTCAGGAGCCTCCCGAGGCAGGAGGGTGCTCAAAGCTGTGGTGGGGAAGCTCCGAGGGGTCGGGGCAGGGTTGGGAAGCTGTGGGGGCTCTGGGCTGTGGGATGGGGAGAGGTTTTTGGGCTTTCTCCAACATTTGGGATCTGTCTTCAGTTGAGGGGGCAGAGCGGAGCTGGTGATTCCCCAGGGATGATCCCTCAGGGACGACCCACCAGGAATGATCCATCTACATTAATCCACCTACATTAATCCATCTACAGCCTTCCAGTGGCACGGAAAACAAGGATGAGAAGCTTGGAACCAGCGATCTCAGAGGTCTTTTGCAACCTCATCAATCCTGATCCCGAGTTCAAGGAAACACCGACACAAGAGGGATTTAGGGAATGGAACTCTTTATTGAGCACCACACAGGGCCAAGGCACAGCCGGGGACACCAGGGAAGCACCAGCCAGGCCCTTCCCAAGGAATGATGGCTCCGGAGGGCACCGGGGAGGGTTTGGAAGCTCTGGGGAGGTGGGAGGGAGCCGGTCCCCGCGTGGCCTTGGCTGCTGGCGCTGGCACAACGCGTGGGCAGCGCTGTCACTTCATCTTCTGCTGGGGCACCTGCAGCACCTGCTGCTGCTGCTGCTGCTGCACCTGCACCTGCGGCTTCCCATGGCAGCCGGAGCCACCGGAGCTGTGGCAGCCGGAGCCACCGGAGCTGTGGCAGCCGGAGCCACCAGAGCTGTGACAGCCCCCGCCACCCCCAGAGCTGTGACAGCCACCACCACCTCCCGAGCTGTGACAGCCACCACCACCCCCGGAGCTGTGACAGCCGCCCCCGGAGCTGTGACAGCCGCCCCCCGAGCTGTGACAGCCGCCGCTGCTCTGGCGCTGCTGCCGGTGGCACTGGTTCTTCTCCTGGCGGGAGCACATGGTCCTGTGCTGGCTGACCTGTGGGGACACAGGAGCTGTCAGGGGCTGCTGGAGTGCCACCACCTCCACAGTCCCAGTGCCACCATGGTCCCAGTGCCACCATTGTCCCAATGGCCCAACCCTGGGGTCCCTGTGCCTGTCTCAATCTCAACCCCCCCCTCAGCGCTGCTGTGCAGGATCCCAGCAGCTCCTTCCCGGGATTTGGAGCAGTTCCCTGAGTCCACAATGGAGGATTCCATCGGTGGGTCCATCATCATCCACGAGACAGGTGCTGACCTTCCTCCCTGCACCCCAAACCCCGTGAGCATCCCAACCCCGGCCCCGGCTCCAGCCCCGCACCCTCCACTGGGCAATGATTCCCCAAAGGAGGAACATCCACCTGTGCTGCCAGAGTTACCTGAGCGAGAGGGGAAAGCGAGAGCAGGAATTGAGGATCTCGGGATGGGAGCAGCTTTATAGAGGTGTCCCTCGGTTTTCCCGGAAATGAGACAGCTCCGTGTCACTGGATCTGTCAATCCAACACCCAATTCCCCACCGACCGCCCTCTCTGTTTACATCTCCTTGACTCACTGCTGATGGATATCGCTCTGTTTTTATCTGTTTCCTGTGCCACATCAGCTGCTAATTGCCAGCCTCGCCTGCCTCCAGCGGGAAAACCCGTGGGCGCCTGGTTTTCCAGAGGTTTGTGTGCTCGGGCTTTGCTCGGTGAAGTTAAGCCCAGATTTAATTATAGCCCCTTCTCCTGCTCCCAAGAGCCTCATCTCTGCTCTGGAGCTGGCACCAGATAAAGCCAGGAATGATCCAGGTAAACAGAGGGGAAAGTGGCTTTTTCTTCTCCGTGAGATGGAAGAGCTGCCACAGCCATGGGGACAAGGGGATGAGGGCAAAATCCTCCAGGGATTCCTCTGGAGAAGGAAGTGTTGCTAGAGGGAAATGCCCGGGGAGATGCTGGAGGGAGGAGGGGACAGGAGCAGGGCTTGGACTGTCTGAGCTGAAACCCAGCATCGTTTCCAAGTCACATCAAGGATTTCAGCTCCGAGAATCAGCTCCTTCCTGCTTTTCCTGGGAGCTGCTGGGGACTTTGGACAAACCCCATCGGGACGGTGCAGAGCCGGCCCCGGGCTCGCCGTGTCCTGCCTTGTCCACTGAGGCTGGAAAAGACCTCTGAGATCATCGAGGCCGACCTTAAACAAATGCCAGCTTGGGCAGAGGGGGATGTGGTGACACTGGAAACAACTTCCCCCGGTGGCTGCAGTGTCCCCAGGGCGGGATGCCCTCACATCCCAAATTTTGGGTGCCTGAACTGTCCATCGGGAGTTCCCAGCTGTGGGTGTCTTTCCTACCCCTCTGTCAGTCTGAATCCATTCCCTGTGTCCTGTCTCTGAAGTTCCTGAGGAAAAGTCCCTCTCCAGCTTCCCCGGAGCCCCTGCAGGTCCTGGGAGAGGCTCTGAGGTCTCCACAGGCTGAACATTCCCAGCTCTCCCAGCCTGGATCCACAGGGAAGGGGCTCCAGACCCTTTATCAAATTAGTGGCCTCCTCTGGACTTGTTCCAACAATTCCACGTGCCTTTAACATTGGGGACACCAGAACTGGACTCAGCATTCCCGGGGAGATCTCACCAGAGCAGAGCAGAGGGGGAGAATCCCCTTCCTCACCACCCTGTCTCTGTCCTTTTCTTTTGTGGTTGCAGGGAAAAGAAATAACTTTTAACAGGCAGAACCCTCAGAGGCAAAGGAAAGGGACCTCAACATTTAGGGTGAGTCACCACTTCCAGAGTTTCCTGGGGATGAGCGGGGTCGACAGCTGTGCCACCCAGGAGCCCTCACTCAGCATTTGAGCGAGGCTGGAGAACATCTCAACCCTAAAACCCCTTCCCAGGCTGCCTCCCTGGCTCTGGAAAACAAGATGAGGAGTTCAAGGAAACACCAACACAAGAGGGATTTAGGGAATGGAACTCTTTATTGAGCACAGCCGGGGGCACCAGGGAAGCACCAGCCAGGCCCTTCCCAAGGAATGACGGCTCCGGAGGGCACCGGGGAGGGTTTGGAAGCTCTGGGGAGGTGGGAGGGAGCCGGTCCCCGCGTGGCCTTGGCTGCTGGCGCTGGCACAACGCGTGGGCAGCGCTGTCACTTCATCTTCTGCTGGGGCACCTGCAGCACCTGCTGCTGCTGCTGCTGCTGCACCTGCACCTGCGGCTTCCCGTGGCAGCCGGAGCCGCCGGAGCTGTGGCAGCCAGAGCCACCGGAGCTGTGACAGCCGCCACCACCCCCAGAGCTGTGGCAGCCGCCACCACCACCAGAGCTGTGACAGCCACCACCACCCCCAGAGCTGTGACAGCCGCCACCACCCCCGGAGCTGTGACAGCCGCCCCCGGAGCTGTGACAGCCGCCGCTGCTCTGGCGCTGCTGCCGGTGGCACTGGTCCTTCTCCTGGCGGGAGCACATGGTCCTGTGCTGGCTGACCTGTGGGGACACAGGAGCTGTCAGGGGCTTTTCCTTCCTGCTCCTGCCCTTCCAGGCAAGAGGAATCTGGGTGTTCCTTTTTCCAGTCTCAGCCAGATCCCACAATTGTCTTTAAAGCTTGCACTGGATCCTTTTCCCCCATGGGATTGTCCCACCGAAGGCGCTGGGGACACCCAGGCTGTGCCTGGCTTTCCAAAGCGGAGCCATGCCGAGCCCACACCCCAGACCCTCCCTCCATGTCCCAACCTCTTCTCCCTCTGAGCTCCTGGGCTCCCTCCTCACCCACCCCCTGCTCCCAACTCCCCGCAGAACAAATCCCAGCCCAGTTCCAGGTGTGGAGGTCCAAACCCATCCACCCCCCAGAGGGCTCCGGAGCCCCCCAGCTCTTACCTGAGCTGCTCGTGCAGGGAAGAGACGAGGAAGGAATGAGAGGGAATGAGGCTTTCTGGGACAGGAGCACTTTTATACCCTCTCTGCACACCCCACCTGGAGAAGAAGCCCCTCCCTGTCCCACAGCTCTGCCCGTTCATTTAATTCGCCGATGGCTTTTTTTTATTTCTTTGCCTCCCCATTCCTCGGCCTCCTGGGGTGACTCACCTGATCCACGCTGGGATTGCCTCTCCTTATAGGTCGCCTTTCCTGTCCACAGAAATTTAATTGCTGGCTGTGCCTGCGCAGAGCTGGGCTGGGGGAGTCGTGTGGGCGGCCCTGGTTTCCCCAGGTCGGGTTTGGTGTTGATCACACCCGGGGAGGGATCCTGAACCTTTGGGTTCAGGGTTTGGGAAATGATGTCTCACCCCTAAATCACAACATCCTTCCAGAATGGCCTGAGGTTCTCTAGGCCTGCGACTCCCCTGAGATGGGCCTGGAAGTGCCGATGGCATCTTTGGGAAGGGAGAAAACTCTTCCTTAGTGGGAATTCCCTCCATGCTGGGCACTGCTGAAGGGAACGTCCAGTGCTGTGTCCAGGTCTGGGCCCGTGCGGCAAGAGGGGCTGGGCTGAGTGCAGAGAAGGGAACGGAGCTGGAGAAGGGGCTGGAGAATTCCTGAGGGAGCTGGGGGGGTTCAGCCTGGAGAAAAGGAGGCTCAGGGGGAATTTCTGGCTCTCCACAACTCCCTGACAGCAGGTTCAGGTTGGAATCAAGAGGAATTTCCTCCTGGAAAGGGAGCTCAGGCCTTGGAAGGAGCTGCCCAGGGAGGTTTGGAGTCACCATCCCTGGAGGTGTCCAAGGAAGGCCTGGACGTGGCCTTCAGTGCTGTGGGCTGGTGGCAAGGTGGGCATAGGGCACAGCTTGGACTTGAAGGCCTTGGAGGGCTTTTCCAACCTCAGGGATTTTGGGATTTGCCTGGAATCACCGTTGGTGCATTCCTCTTAGAACCAGTCAAAACACGGTGGGGCCATGAAGAAACTCCAAGGTTTCTGCTGTTGCCAGGAGGACCACAAGCAGCTGGAATTCTTATTTTTGGAAGGGATAAGCCCTGCCCTGGGTAGCGATCCAGGATTAGCAAGGTGTTTAATTATGTGGTTGACTCTCAGCCTGGGAGTAATTCCAGAGCAGCTTTGCCGTGGTTTTATTCCAGGTGAGCGGCTCCGGTGCTGCTGGAGGAGGAGGAGGCATCCCATGGGAGCCCTCGGCCACACACGATGGTGCCATGTTATGGGGAACTGGCAGACCCCAGGGACTTTCTCCAGAGCTGTAGGAACATCCTTTTTAGGTTTTCCCTGATGCCCAATTAGCTCCTAATTAGCCAGTGCTATTCTGACGGATGCACAGCCCCACACGGAGAGCTCGTGACGGGCAATAATTTGGGATACTCCCTGTACCTTTCTGCTGTGTGGGCTGGGAATTCTTCAGGACCACGGAGCTCGTGGCTCGTGCCCTTTTCTCTCAGTGCTTCTGGAAGATGTTTCAATCATTAAACAGACAGCAAATAAAGGCTGAAATCCGGATTTGATTTGTCTTTCACCACGTTGGTTAAGGTTTTATGGTGACCACAGGGAGATGGAGGCTGAGTGGTTCCTGCCATCCAAAACCCATCCACATTTGCTGTTACCCAAACATGGAGGATTTTGGGAAAGGTGGGAGGACAGGGCAGGTGAAGGAATCAGGTGAGCAACCTGAAGCTTCTCCTGTATTGCTAAAGTCCTGTCATGATCTAGAACAGTGTCAGGGCAAGCTGTGCCTGGGTTTGGTCACTGCTCTTTAATTGGGTTTTGTTCTGGCCTCAGCAGAAATGTGGTCAATGACCTCTGGGAAAAAAAGACTCAAAGGAATTTTTGGCTCTTGGCATCGCCCTGCGTTCAGTGCCTTGTGTTTTAATTGCTCTGAGTTTGTTAACAATGGGCACCTCTACATTTTGTGGCTGGCCACTTTAATGTGCCTTGAAAATGGGTTTGAAAATGGGGGACTCAAGGCAAATTCCAGACACGGACAAGGAGCCTTCCTGAGCGATCCCTGCTCTGAAAACAGGGAGTGAGCTGCTGCCTGCACCCTTTTCAGCAATGCCAGAAATTTCTGATCCTCCTGACGCATTCGAGAACAATCTTATCAAGGTAACATCCACTTCATGGATAGCAATACCAGAGCAATAAATTACCCAATTCGTTTTAATTACAAGTTGAGAAGAAATTTAGCAGTAACGATCATTGTGTAACAATCGCGCTACGCCCCTGGTAGGGCAGAGCTCTGGCAGGGCTGGGCACAGCGTTTCTAGAAAGGCTGGCTGGGGGTTTGCCACCAGCACGTGGTGGTACCTCCCCCAAGGGCGGCGTTTTGGGGCCAAATGGCAGAAAAAAAGGGGTTCTTTGTCTCTAGGATTCTTTGGCTCAAAGCTTCTCCCAAATTCTGGATTGTGGTGGCCCAAATGTAGTCACAGACTGATCCAGAGACAACAGTGCCAGCGTGAACAAAGAGTTTATTTCAGCACCCACAGAGAAGCTTGGGAGAGGTTACAGCACTCACCAGGGGAGGGGAAGGACACATTTTCCTTGGAAATTGCTGGGGACACGCAAAGCTTTCTGAGCTCGGCACAAGATCCAGGACATTTCCTGTGGATCACCTGCAGGCGGTGGGGTGATCACTTCATTTTCGAGGATACTTGGTAGATTTGCTGCTGGCACTCCTGTGGCTTTCCATGGCAGGATCCACCACTGCTACCATGGCAGGATCCACCACTGCTCCCATGGCAACCAGATCCACCGCTGCTACCATGGCAACCAGATCCACCACTGCTCCTGTGGCATCCGGATCCACCACTGCTACCATGGCAACCGGATCCGCTGCTCCTGTGGCATCCGGATCCACCACTGCTACCATGGCAACCGGATCCGCTGCTCCTGTGGCACCCAGATCCGCCACTGCTCCCGTGGCATCCGGACCCGCTGCTGTGGCAGGAGGACCATTCCTGCTGGTGGCACTGGTCCTTGTCCTGGCGGGAGCACATGGTTGGAGACCTGCTGGGAAAACTCATCCATGAGTGAAGGCAATGACCAGGGACACTGGAAGTGTCCAAAGCCGGGTTGGATGGGACTCGGATCAACCTGGGATAGTGGGAGGTGTCCCTGCCCATGGCAGGGGGTGCAATGAGCTGATTTTAAGGTCCCTTCCAACCCAACCCATTCCATGATTTCATGATTCCGTGATTCTGTGATTCTGAGCCAAGTTCTTGAAGAGGAGAAGTGTTATCACTGCTCATCTGCCTGTGGTGGCCTCTTTGGGCAAGGCTTTCTCTTAAACATCAGAGAGAAGTTGAGAAGAGAAGAGAAGAGAAGAGAAGAGAAGAGAAGAGAGCTGGACAGACTCCAGAGCAAGACCTGCAGAGTCCTCAGCTACCTGAGCCAGGAATTTTTACATTTTCCTACTTGGCAGAAGAAACGAGATGGAGATAGGACGTGGAAGAGAAGTGCCCAAGAGCTCCAGATTAGGGAGCAGCTGGAGAGCATTAAAAGAGCAAAAGTCTGATGGATCTGGACTCACCTGGATCAGAAGGAGCTCGAGAGGAGATGTGGAGGAGCTGAGACGCTGAGGAGAAGCGACGAGCGAGGGCTTTTATAGCCCGGCCCGGGCTTCTCCTCCGGAAACGAGATGGGGCCCCACTGGAGGGACCTGATTGCTCAGCACCCCGAGCACTTGGCTAATTGGGAGTTTTTGCACTGCTCTTTTGACTCACGGAGCAGATCGATATCCCAACATCCCTCTTGTTACTCCATAAAAATGTTAATTGTCCCCCCCTACGCCTGGCCTGGGCACGGGGGTGGGGAGGGTTTGGGATGGTTTTTGTCGCCTTTGACTGCAGCATTTACCTCTTCCTTGTGCCTAAAGCCCGAACCAGGAAGGGACAGATGTTAGAGGGTGGGAAGGTGGGATCGTGGGGTGGGATTGTGGGGTTGTAAAAGGAACCCAGAAAGAAAAGGGAAAGGGAACAAAAAAGGTGGTGCGTAGTAAAAATAAACATTTTTGGACAGGGTCCAAATCAAAGAAACACCAAAAATTCAGAGCAAAACCAGCAAAGAAGCACTAAAAGCGGTGTTGTAATTTTTCAAGCCAGTCCTTTCTTTACTCAAAGGTTTCAACCCAAACAGAAGGAATTTAAAGCCCCGTAGGACACAGAGAACATCCTCGTAGGAGTGGGAGGACATCGGGATCCGTGTCTTTAGTGCTCTGCTTCGGCGACAAAGAAGTCTTTCTGCCCACAGAGAGCTCCAGGCCTGATCTTCTGCAGGAACTTAGAGGCCACCGTGATATCAAAAATAGCCTGGATCGAATTAAAATAAAATCCAGAGTCCAGAGACTCCTTGGTCCCCAGTGGAACTGAATCACTGAACTGATAGATGAGGAAATCCGAATGCGACTCGGGGTGTTTCACAAACGTCGGGAGAATGAAAATCCTTGTGAAACTCATTATTCACGATTAATTACAGCCCTGATTCCATGGATGGGGATAAACCTGTTCCATCGTTTGTCTCGGCGATGGAGACAAACACCTGAGCAGGGCCTGGGGGCACCTGGGTCCATGTGTGGGACAGGACTGTGGTGACCCTACAGTTGGTCTGTGTATCCCCTACAAAGCTCCTGCTCTTTAGGACAGGCATCCCTGGGTCCACTGACACCGTTCTGGGTAGGAAATGACTTTTTTTGGGGGGTAATTTGTTGGTTTTATGAAGGAATTGCCTTTGCAGAAGTTGGCAAGGCAGCGTCAGGCCGTGTCAGCAGCCCCCAGGTGTCCACCCCTAAAACCCTCACCCTGCACCTGCTTTTGCTTCTTTTCCTTATCCTGCAGGCGAAATCCCACCCGTTAATGCTGGGAAGTGGCTGATTCTGCCCTGTGTCACATCCTGGCTCCAGGAGGTGACGGATGCTGGCACCTGGGTTAGGTGAGGTGCCAGGAGCCTCTGAGGACGCGGTGCCGTGACTCACAGCGGCCTCCGGATCCCTGCTTTGCTCCAGAAATCCTCCCAGGGGATTCCTCTCCCAACCCCACCAGACCCTACCAGGAATTCGAGGCCTTTCACCCTGTTAGAGCCATTCCCAAATGCTGATATCTTTTCCAGGGCTTTTTTTGGAGGTTTATGGTGCGAGTCCAGCTGTACCCTCACGGTCCCAAACAGACCCTCTGCTTTTTCCCCTCTCTGATGAAATGTGGGTTTTTTTATACAACTTTATTAATATTTAATTACCTCCTCGCACAAACACTCTGCGATGAAAACTGTTACTTCCCAACCAGGAAACTGCCTGGAGTGGGAATGAGGAGCCACCAGGTGGAACCAACCCGGAGCCTCCTTGTGAGGGCAGACGAGGCCGCTGCAAACCCAGCCTTGGCCACCAGAAGGAACAGAAGCCACTCCGAGGGAGGAAGAGGAAAAAACACGGATGCAAGGGGGGTTTGAGCCAGCGTTTTTTATTGCCTCCACGTCCTCTGTGAAATAAGGTGAAGAGCGTTTTAAATTTCACAGAGACGGTGGGTCACACCTTCAGAGCGCGTTACAAGCGAGGGGACAGAGCCGAGATCGGTGACAAAGCAGGACAGGGACACGGGGCAAGAGGGACAAGTTTCCTTTGTTTCCCCTCACTCCTCACATCCTTTACTTGATTTTCCGGGCTGGCACTTTGCAGATCTGCTTCTGCTGCTGGTGGGGGATGATACCCTTGGCCACGGGCACACAGCCCTGCTGCACTGGAGGGGGACAGATCTGCACTGGAGGGGGACAGGTCTGCACTGGAGGGGGAC
>NW_024581021.1:74523-89351 GCF_017639235.1 Corvus kubaryi
GGGACAGATCTGCACTGGAGGGGGACAGGTCTGCACTGGAGGGGGACAGGCCTGCACTGGAGGGGGACAGGTCTGCACTGGGATGCTCTGCACGGGCTTCCCACAGCACGGCTTCCCGCCCTGGGCCCCTGACCCGTGGCACCTCTCGGAGCAGACGGATCTCCCGTAGCCCTGGCATCCCCCCGAGCCCCCGTAGGTGTACGTGGGCCTCCTGACGCAGCTGGAGCTGCCCCCATGGCACGAGCCCGAGGATCCATGGCACCTCTCGGAGCACACGGACCTCCCGTAGCCCTGGCATCCCCCTGATGCCCCGTAGCTGTACGTGGGTCTCCTGACGCAGCTGGAGCCCCCTCCGTGGCACGAGGAGGAGGAGCCGGAGTAGCCGTGGCAGCGCTCGGAGCAGCGGGGCTGCCAGTAGCCGTAGTGCCGGTAGTCGTGGCCCCTCATGCCCTCCACGCCTTCGCCGTCACAGCCCGAGGAGCAGCAGTTGGCGTAGCCGTAGCGGAAGGGCGTGCGCCGGGTGTCCAGCCAGGATCCCGAGGGATCGTACCAGGTGGAGTTCAGGTTGAAGTAGGATTCTCTTCCAGAGGAGTAAATCATGTTGGGGCTGTAGGGAAAAACCTGGAAAAGAGATGGGTTGGTGTCAGCATCTCCTCTGATTCCATTTAATTTCCATGGGCTTATCCTGAGAGCCTGGATCCTGAGGAAATTCCTGCAGTTGCCCAACAACTGGCCAGATTACACCCAAACCCTCTTTCTGAGCTTCCCTTTCAATTTTTTCCCCTCCAGGAACAAAACCAACCACAAGGCACCGTAGCACGTGATGGCACCGCTGTAAATCCCATCCCCAGGTCCCACAAGAGCTTCTCCCGTGGCTCAGCCCATCACCCCTGGGAGCAGAGCGTGGTCTGAAGGGTCAGGCGTGACCTCCCACACCCAGACCCCCACCCAAGAAGGGACCCAGCTGAGTCTCACCAGCTCTCAAGCGAAGTCAGGCGCTGCCCAGGGGAGCAGAATGTGAGAGGCCAAGGGGCCGAGGGCTTTTATAGAGCTCTGAGTGTTCCCCTGCACATGAAACACGCAGCAGGAACGAGGATTAAATTATTTATTGGCAAAACATCTCCTCCATTTGGATGCTGTTCCCAGTGCTTGGCATGTTCTGCTTGACTCACGATTTCTGATAAGCATCTTTAATTATAACATCGGGCCCCAGCGGGGCACATAAAAGACTGACATGGCTTAAGCCACACTTCGTCTGTGTGAGACAGGTAATAAAGGACTTATTCACCCTCTGCAGGGGACCAGGACACTGACGGGTGACCTGTGAGTCAGGAGCTGTGATGGCAGCTCTGGCCCAGCCCTCCCTTCCCACTGCCCGTGAGGAGCATTTCCAGGTGAAGCACGAGCAGGTGATGGGAAGAGCCAGCTCAGAGCCACCGAAACCAAATTGTGCTCGGTGATGAAGAGGTTGGGGAGGGCCTGACACGGGTTTTCCAGGGAATTTCTGGCTGCCTCATCCCTGGAAGTGTCCAAGGCCAGGTTGGACAGGGCTGGGGTAGTGGAAGGTGTCCCTGCCTGGGGGAGTTGGAGTGAGATGATCCTTAAGGTCCCTTCGAGGCCAAGCCATTCCGTGATTCTGTTTCCTCTCTGTTTCTGCATTCCAGGCTTGGCCCCCTCCCCATGGCCAAGATGATCCTTTAAGGTCCCTCCCAACCCAAACCATCCACGATTCCATGGTTCTGAGTGCGATGCTGGTGCTGCCCCAACTCCTGCGGGGTTTTTTGACGCAGTCTCCCACCGCAGCCTTGGGGTCAAGCTGGTGAAGGCTTGGTCTGGCTGGATGAACCACGTGGGGGTGATTCTGGTGCTGGTGCTGTTTAATATCTCAATTAAAGCCCTGGATAATGGGATGGACTTGGAAAATCCTCACTGGATTGGGGTGAGCGGCTGGAATTGCTGAAGGAAAGGTCCCGTGGCTGGGATGGGGTGGCTGGGATGGCGTAACTGGGATGGGGTAACTGGGATGGGGTAACTGGGATGCGAGGGCTGATGCAAAGCAGCTTGGAAGATGAACTGGACCAAATAGGACCTGGAAGTGAGGGCTGAGCTGGCCCTTGGTCTGTGGGCTCTGAGTCACCACGCAGGAAACGGGAAAGGGCTGGGAAGAAAATCCCTAATAAAAAAAAAAGGCTCTCCCAAGTTAAATTTTATAGGTAAGTGGTTTTTTTATTTGGCTAAAATGAGACACGAGAAAAATAAGTGGTTGTGGTGAAGGAAACGAGGATGAATTTCCTTTTGTCCTTCCCAGTTGTCCGCGGTGGTTGTGTGAGGACACGTTGGGGCGATGCTGAGGCAACACAAAGAAATTAAATCAGATATTTCAATGCACTTTGTGGGAGGATTTTCTGGCAAAGTCAGGAGAAGGAGCACGTTACCCATGTGCCTGCAAGAGCCTGGCCTGCACCTTCCTGCGGGAGTGAAAAGGCATCCCCGGCATGCACAACCGCACCTCCCGTGCCGGGCCATGCGCTCATTATCGTAATTAACATTTAAATGAGGATGTCCTCCCCGTGCACAGGGGAAGAAGCTGCAGAGCAAATGTTTGTGCCTGTATCTGTCCATCCCGAGGTCCTGGAGTGGGTAAACCACGGTGTGGAGGATTTTCCACCACCCCGCCTGGTGGAACGGCTGCAGCCAGAGCTGAACCCCTCACCCGTGAACCCTGATTCTGATTTAAATGCACAGATTTCCTTGTGAGAGCTTTAATGGCTTTTAACGTCTTCTCATCGTAATGTCGGTGATGCTTGTAGGGGTAAGAAAGAGAGGAACCAAGGGTTTGCTAAATATTTTTCAACTTTATTCTTGAATACACGGGGAGGAGATAAAATCGCAGGAGTCCTTGGTGCTCCTGCCGTCACAGTGATTCCTTTTTCTTCCCAGGATAGTCCTGGTGCTGCTTTCAAACAGCCTTGAAAGCACAGTCCGGTGAACCGCCGGGAGAAGGCGAATCCGTGGTGGCTCCTCCATCTCCCAGTGCTCCTCAGAAGGGGGAACACCCAGCTGCTGTTCCCCAGGGAAAACCAAACCAGGCAGGGGAGGACGCTGGGAATTTAAAGTGTGGCTGCTGGGGCCATGCGGGGGATTGCGGACCCCAAATCTGATGTGCAAAGAGCAGGAACGGGCCCAGAGCGGGGCTGGGAGCATCCTTCGGGCAGGGGGTGAATCCCCCCCCAGCCCTGCCATGAGGGGATAGGAGCTGGGGAGGGGTCCCGGCGCCTCGCTGGGCTCAGCTCTTCACACAGACTGGCACCAGAGTGACCTGCTTGTGCTGCTGGTGGTGGCCAGGGTGTGGTGGCACAGGGACAGCGGCCGGGCAGCAGCGCTGGACGGGCCGGGGGCAGCAGGGGACGGGCCGAGGGCAGCAGGGGACGGGCCGGGGGCAGCGCTGGATGCAGGGACAGCGATGCTGCAGCGGCCGCGGCTGCAGGACCACCGGGGGCTCCTCATCCTGCTCGGGACACTGCTCCACTCGCCTCCGGGGCTTCCCGCAGGATTCGGGCTCCGGCCAGGGCTGGCACGGGCGGTGTTGCTCCAGCGGCCGGCGATGGATCTTCACGGGCGGGGGGCACACGGGGGGCACCGGGCTCACCTCCACCCGCCGCCGGGGCTTGCAACTCTGCGGGGCCGGGCAGCAGCTGGGCTGCGGTGGGCACAGCTGGCCGGAGTGGCAGCCCTGGGGTGGGCTCTGGCAGGACCCCTCACTGTCGTGGCTGAGGCTGCCGGGGTTGTGGCAGATCTTGGGGGAGTCGTGGCAGTGCCCGGTGGAGCTGGGCCATGTCCAGCCCTTCTGGCCGCAGCCCGGGGAGGGCTGGCACAGGTCGTGGTCGGTGCTGCCTTTCTGGTAGAGCATCCTGGGACAGAGATCACAGAATCTGGGAGTTATTGGGGTTGGAAAAGAATTCCAGGCTCATCCAGCCCAACCTGTGATGGATCAACATCGTTTCGCCCAGCCCAGAGCACTGAGTGCCATATCCAGGAATTCCTTGGACACCTCCAGGGATGGCCACTCCAAACCTCCCCGGGCAGTTCCAAGGCCTGACCGCCTTTTCCAGGAAGAAATTCCTCCTGGTGCCCACCCTGAGCCTCCCCTGGCCCAGCCTGAGGCCGTTCCCTCTCTCTTGTCCCTGTTCCCTGGGAGCAGAGCCTGACCCCCCCGGCTGCCCCCTCCTGTCAGGGACTTGTGCAGAGCCACAAGGTCCCCCCTGAGCCCCCTTTTCTCCAGGCTGAGCCCCCCCAATTCCCTCGGGAGCTGCTTCCCCCATGACTCACAAATCCTTTGAGAGTGACCAAGCCCTTGGGCATAAGCAGCCTGGGAAAAAGAAAACAAACCACCGATGCCTTTTTTTTTTTTTTTTTTTGCTATTTCCAAGAAAAAACTGAGGAATCTGAGAGGGCTGAGAGACTCCAACTCACCCTGTGAGCGGAGACGGACGGGCTGAGCAGGGAGTCGGAGTCCTGAGGACAGAGCTGGGGCTGAAAGCTTTTATAAGTGGCCGAGCTCTGCTGGGAATGAGGCACGTCCTGGGAATGAATAGCTGAGCACTGAGGCCGCTGCCGTGTGTGTGTTTTGTTTCTGGCACTCGCTGTCGGATTAATCAGCCGCAATTAGCGCCTGCCCCGGTGTCAGCGCAGCTCCGCAGAGGCAGTGGCCATTATCTCATTACTTCTCCCACTGGTCATGCTCAAATGGGCTCCTAGCTCGTGTTAGTCAGGCGGGAGCCTGCGATGAGGATACCTGGAATGCCGGGATGCTGAGTGATGTGCCCAAAAGGAGACTCTGGTGGCAGTGGGAAAACCACGGGAAGGTGCGGGAGTCCTTCCAGAGGAAGACGAGGGATTCCAGGGTGGCCCCAGCAGCGTGAGGAGCAGCGGGTGTTGTTCTTGTGGGTGACTGGGGGATGGGAATCCAGGACCACGGCAGGCTGGGGATGGGATGTTTGTTCCCTGATTTAAATGGATTAATTCCCTCCCAAGTGCAGAGCACCTCGGCCAAGTGAGTGGTTAGGGCAAGGAAAAGCCTTTTATGTGTGGAAAGTCTGGAATGGGGACACCAGAGGAGCGATGACCTCACACACAAACAATTCCAGGCCCTGCCAAGCACCGTGTCCACCTTTCTGGCATTTTTGCTTTGATTCACGGTCTGTGGAGCTGCTCCATTTCGCATTTCTGTGGCCGGGACATTTTTTAAATGGAAAATTCCTCTCCCGGGAGCCCCTGGGGCTCCAAAGGCACTTCCATGTGGAGGCTCTGCCAGGGATGCTCAGAGCTCTCTCCAGTGGAATTTGGGTTTGAATCACTGGGAAAAGCACGTGCAGAATTCAGGGGTGTGGCTCCAGGGCTGTGCTGGCACCTGACACGGCTCTGCTGTGATTTATTCTGTAGCTACTGGAGAAGTGGAAGTGCCTGGCAGGAAGCCATGGGATTTGTGGGGAAAGATGGAAAAAACCTCGGGATCTGTTATGGCCAAGGAGGATTTTAGGTTTAGAACTCATTGCCAGAGTCCCAGAGGTTTATGCTGGGTTTGGATTTTTTTCACGTTCGAGGAGTTTCCGAGTCACTTCCTGAGGATTTCACAGATCCCCAAGTGTGAATGATGAATTTCTGAATCTCATCTCTTAAAGTTTCCCATATTTTAACAGAACCCAGAGATAACGACTCAGGATTTCTGAATCCTTCAGGCTGGACTTAAGTCTGAGCAACCTGGGCTAGTGGGAGGTGTCAGGGGGTGGGACTGGATGAGCTTTACAGTCCCTTCCAACCTGAATAATCCTGTGACTCCATGACCTCCACATCTTCCAGTGATTCCCTCCCTCCGTGCAGACCTCCCTTGCTGGTCTATTTAATCTCATGGACAAGCTATCAAACCTTTTAAGAAGCCTCCCTTAAAGCTCTGCAAATTCTCTGGAAAGATTCCCATCAGGAAAAAAAGACCTTCAGCTCTGGCTTTAGGACCACAGAGACGCTTCTTAGGACCACAGAGATGATCTTCAAATCAGCAGGAGGAAGATGGAATTAAACTCATGCTCCTCTTGCTGAGGTGACATTTTTCACTTGCCAAGTCCCAGTTCACCAGGTACACGGGGTGTTGTCATCGTAGAGTGACAAACATGCAAAATTAATTACGTTAATCAATTAGGCAAACACTAAACACATCCTACACCAGAGCCGCTGTTTAAAGGATAAAGATAAATGAATAAACATAACCCAGGAGTTTGCAAGATCAGAAGTTACAAATTTTATTGTCTTTCATGACTAATTGGGGATTAAAGAAAGAGAAGGGAGAAGGAGATTTGGGCAGCATTAAACATCCCACACACCAGGAGGGAAAGGAAGAGCAGGACCAGAAACTCGCTGGGCAGCGGCTTCAGGGCACAGCAAAGCACTCGGGGGCGAAGGGCAGCAAAGAGGAGAAGTTCTACGGTGTCTAAGCACAGAGGGAAGAGCGTTCGGGGTGTTATCCACAACCCCATCCATATCCAAGACGGAATGAGCCGGGTGGGTTCAGTTGCCGCCGCAGCAGCCGCCGTTGCCGCCGCCGCAGCAGCCGCTGTTGTTGTTGCTGATGGTGTAGCAGCAGGACATGGGCATGCAGCAGGACTGCATGGGCATGCAGCAGGGGGTGCAGCACTGCATGGGGCTGCAGCACATCGGCGTCTTGCAGCACCGCGGGCTGCTGTAGCAGGTCACGGAGTAATTATTTCCACCGCAGCATCCTCCGCAGCAACCGTTGGACATCTTGGGGGGTGGTGGGAGAGAAGGAGAGGCTGGAAGGAGCAGAGAGAGGCTGTGAGTGGGAGAAGGAGGTTTGAGAATATGGGGTTAAATCAGAGCTCTGTTCATGAATTCGTATTTGGGGGTTCAAGGAGGGGAAAGTCAGGGGTGTCTCGTTTGTAAATCGTGGCTGGAACTCCTCTGGGTTTTTCCTGCGGTGCAGCTGCCCAGCGACTCATTCCGAGGCATCCCTGGTGTCTGAGGAAGGGCAGCTCAGCATCGAGTTCTCACTCTGGGCCCTTCTGGAACATTCTCCGTCCCCTTGCCCTGCATGGCCCTGGTGATACTCCCAGAGCCTCCCCGGACATTTCCAGCTCGTGCCTGTAACTCCTCCTGCAGAGTTCGTAAAACCCCGACTTCCAAGCCCATCCCAGATCCCCAGCAACACTTGGATACTGCTGTAAGATATCCAAAATTCCCCTTTGGGAAGTGTTAGGAGTTCTCACTTACCCTGCTGAAGAGTGAGGAGAGGTGAAGGCAGGAGAAGACGAGCGAATGAAGAGAGCTGGGCCCAGAGCCCTTTTATACTCCCAGCCAGCCTTCCTCCTGGAAGTGAGACAGGCATTGACCATTCCAACTTCCCTGTTTATCCATCCAAACCCATATTTTTTAGCCATATGTGTCGCCTGGAATTTGCATTTCGCCTCATTACTGCTGATCACCACCCTTGTTCTGCCTCGTCACGGTTTAGCCCGGAGATAATCAAAGGGCTCCCATGAATTTGGATGAATTTGTCCTCCCCACAACCTTGCGAGGGAGCCAAAAAATGCGGCCTCGTATCTGCTGGACAGAGATGTTCCGGGACTGACTCAGGAGCAGCTGGTGCTGAATCAGTGCGGGAGCCGAAACCGAACCCCGGCATCGTGCCGGTTGTTTCATCGGAATGGTGTTTGGAGCAAATTGGGAAAGTGGCAGGAAAAGGGGGTGTTTGTTCCCGGTCACCAGATGCGGACATGAGCAGGGATCAAGGAGTGTTTGGGATGTCTGGGGCTCAGTCACCCGCATGTGACTCTGTGCAAAACCATCGCGGAATGGTTCGGGTTGGGAAGGACACGTCCGACCAAACCCGGTTGCTCAGAGCTCCATCCAGCCTGTCCTTGGACACTTCCAGGTTTGGGAAGTTCTCGTTTTATTTATTCATTTGGATGGTTAGTAGTATTTTTATGAATGTTTTAATTAAACAGTTAAGGGGCTGCTCTGCCTGTGCAAGAGGCGACACAAGGGACGGTGGCTCCGGGACTGGGTGTGATGCACCCCCAAGTCAACATTTCCCTCCTGCAGCCTCCCCTGGCATCCAGCTGAAATCCAGCTGGGTCTTGGGACCCTGGCCCTAAGCAGAACCCCCCTGGCCAGACCCCCAGTGGGGAGGGAGGGGTTTGGATTTGGTGCAGGGCCCTCTGAGGGTATTAGAAGGGGCAGCAGCCCAGAATGAGCCAAAGGTGAGAAGATTGAAGTGGAAGAGAAGTGCCCAGCATGGAAACTGGTCCCAGCTGGGCTGGTGGAGCTGAGTGGGAGGCAGGGACTCAGAAGGACAATTTGTTGAGGTGAAACCATTTTCTGGGAGGGAGACAGGTCAAGGCAAGGCAGAGCCTTGGGCAGCTGAACCCTGGCAGGAACACCAGGGAGGAATTTTGGGAGGAATTTTTTCACGCTCCGAAATTGCAGCTCTCAGTTGAGGACCTTGCCACATTATCCTGTGAGCTGCCTAATGAGAGGATGGTGGATCCTGCCTGGCCAGTTCCCTGCTGCTGCCTGACATCCTCAGGGATCCCAGAGCTGCTCGGGAGAGGGGTCAGCCCAGGTGAGCTGAGACCGGCCACGAGGACGGTGACGGGGACCTTGGTTTGCTCTCTGTGCAGTGCAAGGGGGAGCAGATTGGGATTTCAGAGCTGTTTCATTCCTGCAGGAAATGCCAACAGCTCCTTCCCAGGCTTCCCTGGCATGAGAGCAATTCCTGGAGTGAAATACTGGAGAAGCAACGCAGGTAATTGTGACTTCTCCGTGAAGGACAGGAGAACATGCGCGGCATTTCCTTCCTGGTAGGAGACAGAAATGCGCTTGGACAGATGCGTTCGTTAATTCACAAGGAGTTAATGGGGCAGAAGCAAAGGGATGCACTCCACTTGTGCCTCCTGAGGGAAATTTCCCACTGGCAAATCCTGCAGCTGTGAGAAAGGAATCGAGGTGGGCATTTCCCACCCTGGGTGCTCGTGCCCAGCTCTTGCTGGAACCAAAGTACCCGAATCCTTTTTGGGGAGTGGGATATGGATCATAATTCCAACAAGGGACTGAAGCAGGGTGGAAACAGAGTCAGAAAAGGGCATTAAATACATCAGAAGGACGGCGCTGCAGAGCCCTCAAGTTTTGATACAACCCCAACTGACCCTCGAAGGCAGCAGTTTCTCAGCAGTTGTTTTACAGCTTCAGCTCAATACCTGGTGACTGAGTTTGGCAGAGGCAGAGCCTCCATGTCCTGCCAGGCTGTCTGCAGGGACTGGCTGTAGGTCCTGAGGCAGATCTTTGGCTGGCAGAAATTCACGGAGCTTTCCCAGTCGGGATGTGTCTGTGCCAGACTCCTTCAGAAAACATTCCCGTCCTCGGTGAGTTTATGAATTATTTTCATAGAATCAGAAACTGGTTTGGGTTGGAAGGGACCTTAAACATCATCCAGTCCCACCCCCTGCCATGGGCAGCGACACCTTCCACTATCCCAGGTTGCTCCAAGCCCCATCCAACCTGGCCTTGGACACCTCCAGGGATGGCGCAACCAGAAATTCCCTGGAAAAGCTTTGCCAGGGCCTAACTACCCTCACAGGGAACGATTTCTTCCCAATATCCAACCTAAATTTCCCCTCTGTCACTCTGACCCCATTCCCTGTGTCCTGTCCCTGCAGTTCCTGAGGAAAAGTCCCTCTCCAGCTTTCCTGTAACCCCTCCAGGTCCTGTGAGGTGCTGTGAGATCTCCACACGACCTTCTCCTCTCCTATTTTCTTCCTATTTCTCTATTATTTTATACTGAGAGGGCAAATATCGCTCCCAGAGGTGCCAGAAACTCCTGTTTGAATTAATGTATCAGGGATGCCCTGATTTTCTTTGTGTTCCTCTAGTGAACACCTTGGAGACAGGAAAAAACACCAGGAAAAGGCAAAAAGCGCAGCAAAACCCTCTGGATCCATCAGCGAACAAACAGACCAACACCAGCAGGTTGCAGGGTCACAAACTACAGATTTTATTGGTTTTTTTCAGACAGATTGAAGCAAAACAGTGACGAAAAGAGTGAAAATCCCACACACCAAGAGGAAAATGAAGAGCAGGATCAGCGCTCCCGTGGGAAACTCGCTGGGCAGCGGCTTCAGGGCACATCACGAGCACGCGGTGAGAGAAGGCAGGAGAAGAAGAGGAGAAGTTCTACGGTGTCTAAGCACAGAGGGAAGAGCGTTCGGGGTGTTATCCACAACCCCATCCATATCCAAGACGGAATGAGCCGGGTGGGTTCAGTTGCCGCCGCAGCAGCCGCCGTTGCCGCCGCCGCAGCAGCCGCTGTTGTTGCTGCTGATGGTGTAGCAGCAGGACATGGGCATGCAGCAGGACTGCATGGGCATGCAGCAGGGGCTGCAGCAGGGGGTGCAGCAGGGGGTGCAGCACTGCATGGGGCTGCAGCACATCGGCCTCTTGCAGCCCTTGGGGCTGCTATAGCAGCACACGGAGTAACTTCCACCGCCGCCGCAGCATCCGTTGGGCATCTTGGTGATGGGAGTGGAGGCGGAGCTGGAAGGGAAGGAGAGAGTTTGTCTTTTTCTCTGCTTGGATCTCCCAGGGGCTGAGGCAGCTTAAAGCATTCATATCCCCAAATCCATCCCAAACTGGCCGGGGAAGTGCCTGGTGTCCAGAATCCCAGGACAGCCTGTCCCAGGAATCACATTCCAGTGTTGGACTCCTGTGCTTTTTGGCATTTTGTCCAGCACTGGTTCTGCCAGAGAGAAACCGCTCGGGTGCTGCCCAAAACCAATCTCTGGTCCCAAACCCAATCTGTGATCCCAAATCTTCTGTAGTGTCCAGTCCCAAAGCAGGCAGCCCAGAAAATCCTGGAGAAGCCCACGGAAACAGAGTCCCAAAGTAAAGGCAAGTAGCAAAGTCCAACTTACCCTACTGAGCAGTGAAGGGAGGAGAGGAGAAGTCGAGATGATCGAATGAAGACCCCTGGGTTGGGGAGCCTTTTATATGCTCCAAAGCCTCCTCCCCTGGAAATGAGGCATCCCTTGGCAATTCTGACTCCATGGATCACCCGGGGTATCCCCTCACGTGTCTTCTGGTGTTTAATCTTTACCTCTTTCTGTTTGCTCACCACCTCATTTGTGCCCCATAATTACTCGTCCAGAGGAACGACAGATGCAAATTTTCTAAAGGATTTGCGTTAATGGGACCGGGAGGGAGGGAGCTCTGAGCTACTCCCATCCAAAAGGAATGACACAGGGACACGGGGATGCTTAACAACGTGCCTGGGGGGAGCCAGGTGCTGAAGCAGTGGGACAACCACGCCCGGAACTTGGAACTGTCATTGCTCATGTGTCCCCTCTGCCCTTGGCTGGGACTTTTGGGGTCCAGTGGAAACTATTGGTCAGTGGGAATCCTTTTTTCCCTGCCTCCGTGGTCAATGTTTAGGCTGAAATTTCCCCTTTCTCAGTCTTGCTCTTGGGCCTCCCTTCAGGGTTCTGGGCCCTCACACACCATTTTTTATTCTTGTTGTATTATTAAGATTTTTTTTCATTTTCATCCGTGGAACGGATGGATTGAGTCTAAATGGAGCGGCTTTCAAAGCAGCAGTACACACTGAAGGTTTTTCCCTGTGTTGGTTCCATGCATCCCATTTTCCGAGATTACTCCAAAGGTTTCTGACACTGAGGAGACTCGTGGTGATCACATTTGAGTGTTCACATGAGCAACCATGGCCACATGCAGAGCAGGGACAACTCCACGTTAGGAGGTGTTGATGGTGTTTCCATGTGATGAGAGGGGCCTCCAGTAAAAGATGGGAATTCCAGGATGCTGAGGCAGCACCAATTCATGGCAAAAAGAGGCGGCCATCATGTTCAGGAGACTCTGACTGTGAGGCTGACAGGATGGCAGGTGATCCCGGGTGACTGGGACGGGATCTGCCTTTCCAGGATGTGACCATGACCTGCTGTGACGTCGGGTGTCCCTTCTGGAATTGTCCCCAGGGGAGCATTGTTTTGGTCACTCAATAATCAAGAGTTGCCTGCAGGAAGAAATGTCCTCCTTGTGTAAACCCTCAAACATCTCCCCTGAATCAATCATTCATCGCATTTTTATCAGGGTTTATTGTTGCCTTGTTGGCCAGGACGATCCCAGTGTTGTAGTCATAGAAATATGGAATGGTTTGGGTTGGATGGAACCCCAAATATCATCCAGTCCAACCCTCCTGGATGGGCAGGGACTCCTTCCACTATCCCAGGTTGCTTCAACCCCATCCAGCCCAGCCTTGGACACTGCCAGGGATGGGGCACCCATGGAATATCCTGTGCCAGGGCATCACCACCCTCCCAAGGAAGGATTTCTTCCCAATATCCCATCTAAACCTGGCTCTTCTCCAGGCTGAACCACCCCACCACTCTCAGCATTTATGGCATTTTCCTGCTCTTCAACGCCATTTATCCTGCACTTGGGTCAGAAATAACATCTACACCAAGTTCCTTTTACAGGCCACATTCCATCCTGCGATGTCCTTGGAAACTTCCGGGAGTTTGAGTTGCAGGACCTATTTGAATCTGTTCCTGCATCTTTTCCAATGTAGGATAAGGCCACATTGGGTGGAGCTCTGGTCTAGCTGGAGGTGTCCCTGTCCATGACAGGGGTGTTGGAACGAGATGATTTTTAACATCCCATCCAACACAAACCATTCTATGATTCTGTGATTCAAAGGTGGAATGAATATTCACAAGATCCCCTTAAGAGAATGCACTTTTATTAAATGTTCTGACATGGGATATCCTTCTGCCCTTGCGTTCTGCCTGCTGTACTGGAAATAAAAACCACCCTGAAGACCCCAGCAATGTTTTCAGAAGAGTCAAAGACATCGAGAAGATGATTTTAATGCAGATGTCTCTCGTGTGAAGATTGGAGGAAGCAAATCAAGCCAGAGCTCCAGGCATTTTCCCCAGACCTGCAATTCTCGAGCTGAGTCCTGCATTTGAATAGCAAAGAAAGTCCCAGCCAGGGAAGGGAGGTATCGTTGACTCACGGGTTTGCTATTTTAGGAATGAGGCTTTTAAACTGGATGCCAACCCCGGCTTTCATTCCAGGGTTGGTAGTCCAGGAACGTGCGGGGGAAACGCTCTGCTACTGTAAAAATCATTCAACAATTTCAGGAGGTTCCTAAACTTTTATTTTTGGAAGATGGTGGTGGGAAGAAGATGCTGCCTGCTGTCCAGTGAGTAGTGAATTCCTCTTGGTACCTACTGGAATTCCCCTTCTGAGATCAGGGATGAGCTCCTGCGCACCTCAGAGCTGTTCACAGCTTCCTCCCGAGGCGCAGCTCCGATCTCCACTCTGGGACCAGGGAGAGGACCCAAGGGAATGGCTGGGGCTGTGCCAGGGGAGGTCTAGGCTGGGTATTTCTGGAAAGTTCTTCCCCAGCTGGTGTTGGGCACTGCCCAGGCTCCCCAGGGAATGGTCACTGCCCTGAGGCTGCCAGAGCTCCAGGGGCACTTGGACAGCGCTATCAGGGACAGAGTGGGATTGTTGGGGTGTCTGTGTAGGGCCACGAGCTGGACTCCACGATCCTGGTGGATCCTTTCCAAGTCAGGATGTTCCAGGATTCTCCGGTTTATGGAGTGCTGTGTTTTCAGATGGTGCAGTTATGCCTCGTTCAGTCCTTGCCCTTTGAGTATTAATTACTTCAGCTTTTAGTTCTGCAGTAAAATCTGAGCTGAGGCAAATGATCAGGAGGGGCAAGAAGGGGTCCGGGAATGGTTTGGGCTGGAAAGGACTTTAAAGCTCATCCTGTTCCACCCCTTGCCGTGAGACACCTTCCACTATCCCAGGGTACTCCAAGCCTCATCCAACCTGGCCTTGGACACTTCCAGGGATCCAGGGCAGCCACAGCTGCTCTGGGAACCCATTCCAGAGGATCAGGAATGCTCTGCTTGCTTCAGACACGACCTAATTTGTGCCAACAGCCTGGGCAGCTCTTTGTGTCCCAAATGTTCTGCTGTGCCACTGGAACACCTCCAGGACCTTGGCCAAAGGCACAGATGGTGCCGGAAATGAGGACAAACTCTGGGCAAAGTGACAAATCCCGGGCAAGGTGACAAATTAGGGGCAAAGCCATGTAAGAACAACCAAAAGACCAAATGTTGTGTTTTGCTTAATGCTAAATTTTATTGTCTACAAGTCAAGAGAGGAAATGAAGCGTGATCACAGTAACAGTAAAGATTTCCCAAACACCAAGAGAAGAATGAACACCCCACTAATATCTAATGCCTTATGCAATGGGTGATAAATTCAAGTGTACTCAAGACAGTCAACAATTAAAGGCAGTCAATAACTAAGAGACAGAAAGAAGCAGCAGCTTAAGCTTGAAAAGAAGAAGAAAATCGCTCCAAATTGGCTCCATCACGATGAGAACCAGAAGCAAACGAGCAGCTTTTCACCTCCTTGTGCCCGTTCTCCTTTCACACCAGGCTGGAGCCGTCAGAGCCACCTGGGGACAGCTCAGCAGCTCTTCTTGACACAGCACTGCTGGATGGGGATGCAGGGGACGCAGCACTTCCTCACGGGGGTGCAGCAAACCACCACCGGCTTCTTCACCACACAGGAGCAGCAAGACAGGGACCCGCAGGGGCAGCAGCAGGGCCGTGGGACACAGCACACGGACTTCTGGCACACCTTGGTGCAGCACACGGACTTCTGACACGGGTCACAGCACACGGACTGGCACGGGTCACAGCAGGGCTTCTGGCACGGGTCACAGCACACGG